>NW_017170028.1:405366-412852 GCF_001652005.2 Ceratina calcarata | reverse complement strand
CAATTGTCGTAACGCTCAAAAGGACGCATGAACATTTATTCGCCACCGTTTACTTCCGTTCCATAAACCCGAACAGTTTGGAACATTCTTGTGCACCGGATCCTAAATTGTACCTAATACGCCCACGCTGTAACCGTGTCCTCTTGAAGTTCAATTTTAAAAATTGATTTCTGATTGAGCAATGAAATTTCACGTTTCGTATATTCAAACTCGGTTAATATATGAGGTGAATTAATAAGACTCAAATAATTCTGTAAAAATAGTTTTGTAGGAATTACCGCATGATAAGGCTAATCAAATTTATTTTCTTTGACGTGCAAAAATTTCTGCGAAGATTAATAATGAAATAAATTATATTCATATAATGAATAATTGCGAGATGATAGTACATGGTTCTCAGTAATTCCGTACATTCCCGATTAATTGCAATTTTTTTTATAAAAGTCGTCGAGATTTAATTTGAGGGTAATTGGGCATTTTTCAGGATATAACTTTTATTGTAGATTTTATATCATTTCGTACAGTTTTACAACGAATTTTACTTTTAAATGATTATTATAATAATTAAATGAAAATGTGTATACATTTTTAATTATTTATTTGCATATATCTAATTATTAAATAAAATAAAGAAAGAAAATCATCGCAACTAAAATTCGACGATCAACGTGAGAAGAAACACTCAGAATCAGCTAACGCTGATCTATTCGGCAGAAACAGGATAGCGACCGATCAATCGTTCGTTAGAGAGAAATAGAGCCGAGTGCTTCGAGGTCGAAATAAAAAATCCACGGTTTCGTACGTCGAGTGCTCGCGCATCGCGGTCAACGAGGATAATTAGGTCTCGCGAAAAATCACCGATCGCACGATGAAAATAGCCGCGGGTTTTAATTGAACGCCGCTTCACAGCCGTCGTGTCATGAATTCGAATGAATCTTAAATTCTCTTCTGATCTGTTGACGATTTCATGTCACGACGAATTGAGAAATTTTCGACTTCCACGACCACTCCAACTTCCGTCAACTTTACGACGAATATGAACGAGAGGATTTCGCTAGGAATTTCTCTATTCGAAACAAGAGCTTGAACGTTTGACGCACATTCTAAAGGCTGGACGAATTTCTATCAATGAGAGCTTGGAAACTTTCAGCGCCGCAAAAAGTTTTTGTACTCGGAGATTATCACGTCCTCGCGAGGGTTCCGGTGACGCATCGTGTAAGTGGCGCTTCGTGTAACCTCTTCCCTAAGGCCATGTAAACATGCGCAACTTGAAGGAGCGAGACCTGAGAGTTTGGAGATGTTGACCAAGTCTACTACTACAATCTCCTAAAGCCTGATGGACCGGTAGCAAGAAGACAAAACGAGATAACTCTATCAGGTTGCGCCGAAATGGATGAGAAATCAAAGCCAATAACTTAGCAATATTAGAAAAAATAATTTTGTACTTCGATTCTCAAATTCGATCAGGTTTTATTCCTGTAGATTTTTGGTTCGAGGCGTATCGAATTTGCATTCCGGTTGAGAATTTTCGTGAAGAATATCGTTAAGGACAGCCATATCGCTCGTAACCAGACAGCAAGTGGAGAATATATCGCAAGATCGTGATAAGATTTTTCCCACTCTCTTGAAGGCGGTTTCAGTAGCCGAAAAGCATTGCATCGCATAACTTTGATCGAATATTTATGCGACGTCAGGCCAGCGAGTCGGGTGACAACCATACGCAACTGACATGACAAGCCGATATTGGTATTTCTTTTTGAGTCGATCAGAGATCTGGAATGCTTGGATCCAAGCTGACATTGAAAGGTTGACTGCTATTGAGTTTCAACTATATTTAAATTTAATACTCATTTTAATTTAATATACAGAAAACTTGCATTTCCAATTTCACACTGAAATTCTAATTCAAACCTCAGCTCCAATTAGGAACAAATTATCTGCTCTCGATTTAGTAATAAATTCCACTTAGTTACGAGAATTTGTATTTCTTATTGTATAAGATGTAAAGCGACAAAGGGAAATGATTCGCAGGAAGTCCCATCCTTTGACGAGCGTCTACGGCGCGGATGCATTCAACCCTTTAAGTCCGCCGCTTTGAGCCAGTTTCTCCATCATTTGAAGCTCTTAAACCATGCATCGTGCATTTACGTGAACGTGAGATTTCGCCAATCACGACTGCTTGTGCTGAGAGCGGAAACTCCGCGTCTACACATCCTTTATCTGGTGTCGTGTCCTTATCGCTAATTACATATCGCCTGTTCTCCCTCTGACAATCTAAGCGTCTTACCCTCCGTTTTCTTCATCACACGCACTGATCATCCCTTGAAATAGCTTGTTAGCAAACTAATTTCCTCTTAATTAAGCGAGTTTTTTGACAAAGTTCAAAGACCCGTCATGTACCTGCCGTTACATACACATCAACGGCTGATCAATCAATATCGAAAGAATTAGGTGGGGGCTAAATACAAATTATACTCGATCGACTAGTTCAATTTTTGGAAAGAATTTAGATTCGCGGTGCCGTAGGAAGAGACGCAATCGCGGAAAGGGCAATATGCGAAAATTCGGTAACAGTCTCGCAGGGAGCTGTAACAAGAAGATTGCGTACGTCTGGGACGAGCCAACGAGGAACTAGTTTACCGAAATCTTGCTCGCAGAATGGTTCTGGTGAAAATTCAAAAGCCGCCACGCCAATTTCCTCGATGGACAATTGACCTCCTCTGAACTTAGAACTTTGTCTCACGACTTTGTTTGCCTTCTACACTCGTATATTCTCTGTACGCGAGCCAGATTCGCTGTATTTAAAAAATTCATAGAACATGTAAAAAATGTGTAAAAACAGAAGACGTTTTGAAAGACAAGAGGAGCTTAAAATTCACCGAGGTATTATAACATGAGTCTGGAAAAATAGCTGTAGGCGAAAGTAGATTATCCTGTAATTTTACCACGAATTACGGATGTTGACACTGAGAGGGAAGCCTGTGAAAATGATGAAAGAAAGACAAGACGCGCAATTAACGTTTTGTTGTATGATACAGGTGCTAGTTTCAATTTGGAAGACGCCAACAAGTAGTACAACATTCCACAAGTGAAACGCAACTCCTGAGAGTGTTATTATTACGCCAAAACAATTTACTCTTATCTGGAAGTTTTAAACTGAAACAAGTTGCAACGGAGGCTTCCCTTTCTGAGTTCACGTGTTTCCGAGTAAGCGATATCGTTTCTAATCTCGGCGAAGCTCGTGCCAATTACGGACATTGAAAGATTGCGTGTTGAAATCTGCTGCCTCGTACGATCCATGAAAATAAGTGAGCAGTCGAGGAATGAATCGCGATATAGAAACGGAATTGTATTCCGTGGATTTTAAATGGTTCTAGCCTCGTTAACGAGCAAAAACCATGACAAATCGCCAGTTAATGCTTATGATAAATGAATACTGAAAATGATGAGAGATAAGACTGGAACGAGTTACAAAACCATCCTTTTACATCAGAACCAATTTAGCATAAACTCGTGGAGAAAATGTTTCCTGAGTATGAAGTATGATTTGTATGTCAGATATATTATTGAGCATAACTGCGAGCTCGATGATTTACGATCTTCCTCGAGTGGACAATTAAGCAGGACGCTCGCGGTTATTTCCAGCCCGCGTGAGGTAAAAATAGGAGTTCCGATATTGAGCTATAATAGAGAGCAGCGGAGAATTGTTGGTTCGGATCGGGCCACAGACATTGGGCGAAATAATTTACACGGCTTGGACGGTAATTTCCGAGTCTAAATACGGTGGACGCATATAATTAACAAGTTTATCATGCAGATGGACACGCCACGTCCGATTCGATTAAAATGTTTTCACCAAGTGTATTTAATGCCCTCGATCGAATAATAATTAAACGTCGAACAGGATCTATTATACCCTAATTATCGGCGTCATTAGCGACATCGGCCACGGCCAATACCGCCGAGTTAATTTCTCGACGGCCGCGGTCGTCGGAACGGGACCGCGATCACTGACGAAAATTTTGTTTCGAGAGCCGCGTGATTAATGAACGTGAAACGTCCGCAATATTTGCCGTTCTTTTTCTGTCACCGCCACCGTGACGATTTAATTGGTACCGTTCGGTTGTTCTTTCGCCGCAGGAGACGGTTTTATCGAATCTCGTTCCCGGGCACGCACGCGCTGATCAGAATTCCGCCCGTTAACGGGTTCCGTGCCACGTGCGCCGCGAACAAACTCTCGTCTACTTCGCTTCGAGCTAAACGAAAATAAAATTGTTGGCCCGCGTGACGCGAGAATAAATTTCATATCAAAGGTCCGACCCGCTGCGAAGCGACGACACCTGGCCCGACAAGAAAACCTGCTCCTGTTTATTGTTTGCCATCCGCGGACCACCGCGACGCGGCGAAACACTGACCGCTGTGAACGTTCGACCCGACGAATCCTTGGTTCCTGAGCTCACCCCTGGGGCGGTCAGTGCCCGCCATGACGGATCGAGAAAACGTGTCCCGTGGGGAAAGAAAAGAGTGGAAAAACGCGAACGCGATACCGGCACGCGTTGTTTGCCTCCGCTCTGGTTCTCGGCTAGAACATTTTGTTAAAGAAAGTGCCGCTTAACCCAAATTCTCCGTGTATCCGAAGATTTCCGGATCCCGTTCTCGATTATTAATTTCCAAGCTAAGTCTCGGGAGAGAGGCTGCGAGTGCAACTTCAACCGTGCTTCGTGCCCACGTCCGAGTCGTAAGCCGCGGAATCCTGCCTTATAGCTGCACGTACTAGCTACCTAGAGTGTGTACGATTAAAAATTCAGCAGAAATCCCCCGGTCACTACCATTCTATAAAGTCACAAATTCCCCCGTGCCGTAGCACAATTCCTAAGAAACTGTAGCGATACGATTGAATCGTCGGTTTCTATATCTTCGATTTACCTTTACTTCTTTCACTTCTGGAGTCGAGCGACACGCGCTCGTTCTAAATCTGTTTTCAGAAATAAATTTCCGACACGCAACAACGTAAATTTTATTCCCTACTTAAAAATTCCTTCATAGGTAAACGTATCCTGACATCAACTTTCGTAACGAAACTTTTACTCTCTACGGGGCTCATCAATCAACAGGGCTACCCGAGAAGAGGCAAAGAGCCGTTCAAACTAACATGGAACATGGCATACTTCTGAAAATGGCCGAAGGGTTCGCGCAACGAGCGAAACCACTCTCGGGTAAAGGGATCCGTGGAAAATAGCGGCGGCGCTAAGCTAGATGTTCAGCGAGCGGAAGCCGCAGGATGCTCTCGCGGTCGCGCGCTGCCAGAATCGCGGCCGGCTGTAGTATATGCAATTGTAACTCCGTACAGGAACACTCTCTCCCGTCCCTTATTCTGAAATTTGCATCGCACGCGTAAGTTGTTCCCAGATCGACCGACTCGCTTTCCCTGTCTCGTGCATTCTCTCTGATGCACAACATCCGGCGAGAATCGTCTACGATATAGTCCCAGGGTCATTATTTTGCGTCATGAAAGTATCACGTATAAAAGACGTTCACAAATTTTTTACAATCGTTGACTATTGAAATGCAATCGTGATGCAGGACACATCGCAAAATAATTAAGTAAAATCTAACATGACATGAAACTGGAGTTTGTAATATCTTAATAAATAATATGTTTGAAATAAAAATCTATTACGTTAGATTTATTCTTATTAAAATTGTCAATGATTTAAGATTATTATAGTGACAGGCAATATCATTAATAAACAACAAGAAGAGGTTCTATGTATCTCGATGTGGAGGAGTTGGACTTAGATAACGAGAGCGGTACAACGAATCCGAGAAAACAAAGATAAATTCGGTGATAGCTACACGAACGGGTCGTTCCGAACGACCGATACTTGCAGTATCGACTGCAATTGCTCAGCTCTCGTGTACCGTTCGGGAGAGGTTTGCTTTTGCTCCTGACACCGCGACTATTTATGTCCTCAATTCCTCCCACAGCGTAAACCACACGTTGCAATCCGTGGAAATTCGACGCCCCCGCGCTTTTCACAATATAGCTTCTCACCCGGTGTTTGCTTAAAGCTTAAGACACCGAGGAGATATTATTAAATAGTGGCAGTGCCCGCGTAATCGTTGGGACAGCGAATGGGGCACTCGTTGCGCTCGGTTATTCGAGGCTTGTTCGCACACCTATGGAAAACAGCGCAAAACGAGGAACTGCCATTTACTTCCGGCGCTTCCTGTTTGGCGCGTCGCGTCGCGTCGGTCCTTCGCGAGAAGCATTTCCAGGTCGCGGGAGAGAAGCCATTTCCACGGCCGCTGTCATAATTTACGTAAATGCATAATTCTTCTTCTTTCCACTTATGCAATAGGAACAACGGGCTGCGCCTGGCTGGCTCGTAAAGATAAAAAATTGTCACCAGCCAACCCCGAGATTGCTCGCCGGCTATGCTAGTATTTCACTTTTACGGAGCCTCGCCGCCAGGCTAACCGGCACACTTCCGCTACTTTCGCGCCCCCTCCGTCACGGCTCGATCCTTGTTTCCTCTTCCGCCCTGGCCGGCTACACTGCTTCCTGCCTTTCGCCTAACTACCGATTGTCACTCGAAGACCTTATTCTCCTAGGAAATATGGAGAGACCGGAGAGAACGCGGTATCTATTTACGTGTGGCGGCGACAGTACTCATTCACTGTGACCGTTCCTTCTGGCCAGTGAGAATTTCTTGCCAGAGCACGTATACGTACTTAAAGATGTATTGGCTATACAGTCCCAAAAGTTTATGTACCTTAGAAAAACGCGTTTCCTATAATTGAAAAGAAATCAGACGTCGGAAGAACAATGCTAATAATAAATAGCTACGTGCTAAAAAGGATAGAAGGAAATATCCAATTAATTATTGACGCTGGAGAAAAATTTTTTATACAGAAGTTGTAGGCGCTAATAGCCCCTACAAAGAAAGATTCAATGCATTTTTCTTCTAATTTCGATATTTAACGAGTTACGTATGATTATTTGGCATTTTATTGATGTTGACAAAATCCGACCATCCCACCGCCGAAACGGCGAACTTTTGGGAAAAGATTTCGTTTTTCCTAAATAACTCCTAAACCTTTGGAGATACGGGAAAATTGCATAGGACCTTTCTTGTAGAGGACGATGAGATCTACAATTTCCATGTAAAAGTTCTTCGCTAGCATTAATAGTTTACGAGTTATTGACGAAAAACGAAAAAACAGTTTTTTGCAAATAACTCGTAAACTATCGAAGCTAGCGAAATATTTTTGCATGGAAATTGTAGATCTCGTCGTCCTCTACAAGAAAGGTCCTATGCAATTTTTTCGTATGTCCAATGGTTTCGGAGTTATTGGCGAAAAACGAAAATTTGGAAGAAATTGAAGGGGTACCCCTTGGAAAAATCTCGGAAAAATCGAAAATTTTTTTTTTCGCGGGATTTCGACAAATGCTTCGAATAAAAGTTGTAGATAATAGTATTAC
>NW_017170028.1:398171-403895 GCF_001652005.2 Ceratina calcarata | reverse complement strand
TGAAATCACTATAATTTTAGCTTTTTAATAGTAATAGGAATCTATAATAACAAATTCAACATGCTAGCATTGTTTATATGATAAGACGATGAAGATATAGATAAGAAGAAAGGACTCAAGAGAAACTGATGGAAAGAAACGAATCGACATCAGAGATGATGTGGACTCGATGGTACATCGATTTCGAGATTAAAGCCAGGACACACGGTGGACCTCATCCGCACGGCTACAGAGAGGAGAGTTCGACACTGTTCTCGTGGTGACGTGAACTGATTGCTTTGAGTGTTCCACCGAATTCCATTGCGCGAACGGAACGCTGGTTCTAAAGCCATGCTCGATACGCCAAGAGAGTTTCTACCGGAACGGTTAACGGCGGCGAGAAACCTGCTTCCGCTAGACGAAACTTTCCCATCCGAACGATAAAAGACATCAACTTAATAAACCTTTGTAAACCGGCGTTGTCGATTCTATCGCCTTCGGCGTTGTCAGAATAATCTGTGCTACGGGCGCGTGCAGAATATTTGTTTCTTTCTGGAAATCGAAGCGTGAGAAATCAACGACAGATGGATTCGGTGACACGTAGCGAATGGCAGCTCGCAGAGGTTGTACGTATTAGAAATTCGATTCGGGAGATCGACGTTTCTCGTGAGGGAAACACGAGGTGTAGAGGAACCGTGTGTATACGGAACAAGTGTTCCCAGTGTAGTCAGCAGTTTCCGAATAATTTGCGCCTGGAGATGATGGGACAGTTTTATTCATTTATTCATACGATAGATATAGGTATGCAGTGATTGCGTAGAATATAAATGAACTTGGATTTAGTCCAAAGAGTATCAATATTTAAAAGGTAAAGATGAAAGACTGAACGAGTTCCAGCATTAGTCTGCTACCTGATGGAGTTCGACCTATTCGTGTTTGATTTATCGCATTGAGAAAAGCAATAATACCGAACCAGCGTGCGACCTCGTAGGTCTGGAATGAGTTGGAGAAAAAAAAAAGATCAGCGGCAAGTTCGCCCAGGCAATTGAACTTCCTTCTTGATCACCGTCGACGCAACGGTTCCACGTGCACGAATTGCTACTTCCTGCTCCGCGAATAACTCCGGCTAACCTGGCTTCGCTCTCTAGTCGCGAAATTGCGACTTCAAAAATAGCGGAACTCCCGGTTATCGCCGTTATCGGATTCCAGTTTGACGGCACGTAAATCGGGTTACTTTATTTCCGGTTTCTTGCGTCGACGCAACCACCCCTCGTCACGTCGACCCTGCTTTTCCGGCGCTTCGAACCCGCCGCGCCGCGTCGATGCAATTAAACTTGATACCGGGAAATTGTGTTTCCCGGACACTTCCCGCTTCGATGTCTCGGCGAGTTTGGTCGACGAGTTCCCTCGACCGCGGCCCAGGTACTTTCGCGATAATGGAGATCATTTCGATCGCTACCGGAAGAGAATGCACGAAAAACAGTCGGAAATTCGTGGAGATTCTAATACGAGATCGTAGTAACGTCTGCCAGTTATATCTCGCAGACGACGCGAGTCATGTCGGATGAGAGAAATAAACTCGTAAAAGAGTATAACGGCCTGGGGCAACGCGTAGACGAGCGCGGGTCTAAGGAGGAACGATGACGATGACGACCATAAGACGCTAGAAACACGAACCAGCGCGCCGTGGAAATCGCGACGCTTTTATGATCCTCGCCGTGCAAACGATCCCCGGACTACTGCCGATGTTACTTAACACGCAAACTACTCCAACTTCTTTCTTACGTTACCGAGTTGAAGACGCGAAGTTTGTTGATTGAAACGACTCCGCGGATTAGGAAGAAAATTACATGCAATCCGAACTTGCGAACCGTTACAAACCAAGTTGGGTATCTTGATCTTAATAAAACATCATCGCGGACTTTCTCTTTAGCTCACGATTCAATTTCCGTAATTTTATATCAAGACTAACGAGGGAGAAAATTGTATTATATTAAGTGCAATCGTACGATCATCGTCCCAATTTGTATACCCGTTACAAACGAGAGTATACGTTGATTTTAACGAAGCATCGACTAGCTGGGTATGCAACGAGACTCGCACACGGTCATTCTTTTTATCGTTACGTCTCGCAATTTCCTCCGGGCGAGCGAAACGACTCGACCGATTTAGCTCGCGTCCCGTGATAAGTGCAATTTCAAGAAATAGGAAAAACTGTAGTGTTTACCACGCGCGTATGTACCAAGTTTCCGACATGCATTTTCTCCGGCCCGGCGCGAGGATCATCCGGGGGCGAAACACGATGGGGAAACTCGGCCCGCTTATTGTGTGTAGCCCGAAAGTGTTCGCGCTGACGACGCGCGCATTTCGTCGTTTTCTTTATTACGCCGGATACGTGCCGGGCACCGCGATTACCGTATTACCCCTTTCTCCACGGCAGACGCCCGCGGCTGGCTTTCACAGCGTTGACGAGTCACGAAACTCCTACACCCTTTTGGTGCGACACTCATATCTTGAAACTATACGTAATGAAGCATTCGAGAATTAAATGTATAGGGTATAAAACGATAAAAATAGAATTTGACGAGTTTTAATAAACGATCGTTATCATGTTAATAGGAGCGATTATCTCGGGATAATGACCGACACAAATGCATTCAATTATCGAATATGACGTTCGGAATGAAGTGTCCGCGGCCGCAAAATCGCCTATGAGAGATAATCGCGTTCCTATTGAGATCTCCACCGTTCCCCGCGGCAAAAATAACGTGGACCGTCGTCGGCGCGAGAATTAATCGCGGCTAAAGTGGATCCTCGACGCGGCGCGACGACAGGATATTAAACGTTTCAGCCGCGCCTTCATTATCCCGCAGCGGTTTGTATGTACGCAGAAAAGCCAGCGGAATCAGCGTTCTGGCCGAGATTTGCTTCTTGCCGTCCTGGCCAATAATTGAAAGCCAAGAACCGAACTACGAAACGCAATCGGTCCTAACGCCCGTGTTTTCGCTCGGCTTCGATCCCGAGCTTCATTACGTATTATTCGATCGAAACTTTGCAAATTCCACGAATGCTCCAATTGGGAAGAACTTTGGACACGAATTCTACCGACAGTTTCGTTCGCAAAACCTGTAACTCCGGTCGCGTGTCTCCGCGAACAAAACCGAACTGCGATCGTCTCTCGAAGTATTTTTCAGAATCGACACGCCGCTTTACCAAATTGTCTACCCTTTCCTACCTCAATTCCTTTTTCTACTGATACTAGTACAATCACAATTTTACAAGGAAGGAGAAATAGATTTAAACTAAATTCTTGCAAGCCAACAATGTAGAACTGAATTTCTAATTCAATAATCAATAATCAATTCACTTATAATTTATTGTCTAAATTCTGATATTTAAAGGTGTTTTGAACTCGTCTCGGAAATAATAACGTCTCGTCTCTCGAGCAATCGTCAAAAACATTGATTTCTATCTTTTCTCATACTATCCTTCCTGTTCGTACTATCTGTTTGCATTTCTATGATCTTGTAGTGGCGCAGGTAAAAACGCCACATCAACTGACGTCAAATTTATTGTATATATCATGATTAATAACAATAAAATACGTATAGAAAGAGAAAGCATTGCCCTCTTATTTTCCATCCTCTTATTATTGAGCTGAGTACATACTAGACCGTTTCCTCGCAACGAAGTTTCCCCGTTTATTCGACGATGGTTCGTAATTACACGCAGTATCGCGTCATTGTTTTGTTGAAATTGCGTCCGGGCTATAAGGGTCGAGAACGTGGGTGGGCGTTCCGGTTGACAAATTCGTATTCGAGGCAATTCGGCGAGGCAAACGTGGCGCCGTTTAGAACGGACGGAGTGGATTATTGCTCCTAATATAGTCTGGCGATAATCGAGCATTCGCGGTTTTCAGAATGTCCCGTGGCCTCGGAATCGCGATAGTGCTCGTTGAATCGCGCATATCCTATCCGCGTTGACGGAACCTTGGCTGCCACGGGTAGGGGAGTAATTTCTATGGCCGGGAACGGTTGCGTCGTTAATTGTTCCGTTTCTATAGTCCGTTTCTCGCCGACGAGTGGAATAGGAAACGAGATTCTTGAATACGGAACCGAGTAATTCAAGAAATTCAAATTCTAGCGACGCAATGGCATCTGGTAGTCCGTTAATGGTCTCAGGTACGTGTCAAATTATTATTGAACAGACTTCCCGCGAAGGACAATGTCTTTCATGTTGCTTGTGAGAGAATGAAATAGAAATTGGAGAATTCTACACGTAGAAATGCAAGAAGCTCAGATTTGAGGAACGTAACGAGGTCTAGTAACTCCGTTAATGAACGTAACGACGAGCGTGCCAAATTGTCGAACGTATTTTTTGATAAAGAATATCCAACGCGAATTGTAATTAATTTTTTATACGCACGAATATCACGAATTCATCGCGAGGTGAGCATTTAAATTCGAGTGATCAATTTTATTGAATCGTTGTATTTAGCTTGACGATTTGAAAACGCTCGCTTTGGGCGACGATCGAAATGGGAAATCGAGTTAATCCGGGCAAATTCACGATCCGTTCCAGTCAGTGCTGTCAGAGTACGTTCGTGTTTCTTCGTGACTCAGCACGCTCGAGAATTGAATAAACATTCGAACCCGGCTACCCGCGACGAATCTCGCTTCAGCGAGAATTTCGAATTACGTGACCGGGATACTGGGACCGGCTGGTCCGCCTCCGGGTTCCACGTGCGTCGGAACACAGCTCCCATGTCGCGTAATCAGAGTCGCTTCCCTCTGTGCGTTCCCACAAAAGCGTTGTCTCTTCAAAGACAGAGAGTGCGAACTTCGTCTCTCGATGAAACACCGTGAAAAGTTTCAATTCCATAATTACGAATAAGTAACATCTCGTTTAAACGAGAAAACAGATTTTCAAGTGTCTGTCAAAACGTTTAAAAGTGTTGACTGATTGTTTAACGAGCAGACTCGAGAGGCTCAACTATGCTCAATTTTATGAAGAAATCCCGCGAACGAACCCCGCGCAGCCTTGCGAATTCGTATTAGAACGGAGCAACGCTCCCTGTTGTTCACGAGAAGTGTTTGCCATAGGTAAATAACCTCGCTGTCTAATTCTTACCCTTGCACGCTGACAATTGTAGCGATCAATAGACTCAACCCCAGTACACTAAATGCGATTTTTTAAGCATCGCTTAACTGTATCATCCAATGTAGAAAATAATTGCAAAAATATTTATAGGAAACTGTAAAACAATTCAATGGAAAGAGTTTATGAATAATTAGTTTGTATTAAATTTAAATTTAACGTAAAACGTAACATCACAAAATAACAGAAAATATAATAATAAAGAAAGACGAAACCGATGTTACGACTCCAACAAATACTGTGAGCGTAACACAGTACGTTTGAAGCTCAGGCTACAAGCCAGCTTGAGATAAACGTCCTCCGCTATCGGAGGAATCCGTGCTCTCCTCATGTACAACACTCGACGCTGTCTGAAACTTGAAATTCCGTGGCAACCGTAGGTATCTCAAGCATGTATTCAATTACTTATGGAATAAATGTGATCACGTTGATTAAACGATTATCGACTGAACGCATTTATTAAATAGCGAAATAAATGTTTTACCACATGAAACGTGTGTTATTTTAAAATGAAATCATAAATGTTTTTTAAACGTTCACTTCGATTCTCCTGTTTCGTTCGTATTTATATCGAGAACATTTTATACT
>NW_017170028.1:373746-396435 GCF_001652005.2 Ceratina calcarata | reverse complement strand
AAAGACGAAACCGATGTTACGACTCCAACAAATACTGTGAGCGTAACACAGTACGTTTGAAGCTCAGGCTACAAGCCAGCTTGAGATAAACGTCCTCCGCTATCGGAGGAATCCGTGCTCTCCTCATGTACAACACTCGACGCTGTCTGAAACTTGAAATTCCGTGGCAACCGTAGGTATCTCAAGCATGTATTCAATTACTTATGGAATAAATGTGATCACGTTGATTAAACGATTATCGACTGAACGCATTTATTAAATAGCGAAATAAATGTTTTACCACATAAAACGTGTGTTATTTTAAAATGAAATCATAAATGTTTTTTAAACGTTCACTTCGATTCTCCTGTTTCGTTCGTATTTATATCGAGAACATTTTATACTTATTGCATTTTTAAATTTTATTTAAAAATTTATACAAACCCGTAAAATCCGCAGTGCACTGATCAATAAAAATTTGAAGTTACCGTCCAAAAAATGAGATAAATAATTTCCGATGGCCGTTTCCCCTTTAGCTTTGCATTACCGTCGCATCTCTCGCTTCGGGAACTTTCTGCGAAACTTAATAACCCCTCTGTTCTTTAATAGGAGACTGAGAAATAAATTATGGTCCCGTTCGTGTCAAGGGAACTTATCAAAGTTGCGGATGCACGTCTGCCATTTTCCAAGCGTCGCCTGCACTACCCTAGAGGGGACGCACGAACCTGACGAAGAAGATGGATGAGAAGTTCGCATCGCCAAAGGGAAATTCCTAATTTCTTCTTCCCACGCGCGCGGAACTACTAAATCCAACAAATTGACTATCAAGAATCAATATCGCGTCTCGACGCGAAATTTATCCATCAGACTTTACATTTAGAAATTGATTGAGTGTATTTCAGTATCGCGAGATAAACTTTAAATAGTATTATTTCATTTTCAAATCTCGTTTTAAGTCTCAGTCTCGTTAATTGGGTGAACGTAGACAACTGGTTGCAGTAAAAATATCGCTGATTAAACAAGTGGACGCGACAGATCGGGCGATGGGAAACGGAGAATAGACGTATAGAACCGGAAGGAGTATGGAGAAGCGAGGACAACCGGGATGGAATACGTAATCGTTCCTAGTGGAACGCTGCTATCCTGCGTCGAACGATTTTCTTTCTTCGCAAATCCGTGACCGGGTTCTAGCGCAAGATCAACGACGTGAGCTGGGTACCAACAATAACGGGGACCGCCTTATCCTCCTCGACGACTGGGTAAACAACGTTGAAAGTGTCGATAAATTGGCCTCGAGCATTACGAACAATTCTGAAGTCTTAAACGCGGAAAACCTCGAACGAACCGGGGAGCTACTTTGCCTCGGAGAACGCGCCTCGCTTCGAGATAATTGTGGTTCCGCTCGTCATCGTCACGCGATTTACTCTTCGAAGACGTTCGCGTGAATTCGCCGAGTGCAACGAGCTGAATTTTCCACGGTTACGCTCGCGGAACAGTCGCGAGGAGCGTCTGATTGCGCCTCGACTGGCTAAATTTGGCCGGGCTCCTGACGAAACGAGTGCAGCTACTCAAGATTGTACGTCGCAAGGCCGTCGTCTCGTTTCCCGGTTTAACTGTGATCTTGCATGATATTGCTACATCAGAGCGCGCGGAAAGACAAATAACGTCGGATGTACCGAGCGGCGTTATTTCACGAAGGACGGATTTCAAGACACGAACAAGCAGTTTCCTTGAGTCGAGACCGAGACCTGAAAACTGACGACGTGAAACGGCTTCTATTGACCGAGCAAAGGGAATTTGTGTACGTCATAAGAATAAATAAAAAATAAAATGAATCCCGTAATCCACTCATTTCGAACCGCAATAAATTTCGTTCGATCGCAGAAGATTGGAATTTTTAAGCCATCGATTTTGATATATCCCCGAGAATAAACGGTGAATTTGAAAAAGTTTATGCTACAAAAACGATTGGTACCTTCTCAGTCGCATTATAAATTAACTGTCCCCGTGGATCGAACGTGGTATCAAAGCTCGAGATCAGAAATCTTTGGAACCACACGCAGTCGTCGTTCCATTAATCATACACGTGGCTCGCTCTTTTCCCATGCAGGACCTCGCGACAACGTAGATGTATATTTCATTTGAAACCCGTCGCGGTGGACTCACGTCGTCGAAATGACGAACTGTAGCCAGGGTTTTCACGCGGACCCGCTGGTATGAATGAATGATTCGCGAAACTTTCGCCGGATAACGACTGGCCGTATCATATATGTATAATAGGCGTAGTATAACCGCGCTTAGTTTTCAAAGCTCTCCTGGGATCATCGCTGCTAAACTAGTTTCGCCGTTAGTTTTCCCTCGACTACGTCCCGCCTCGAATTAATCTAAATTAATGTTCACGCCGAACCGATCAGCCTATCGCGAAATATCGAACAAGCTATAAATAATTCCGTTAATTCTCTTTGCAGATTCGTCAAATATTTAACCGATTAAGGGGTCGCGCCTCATCGCACGGGATAACTGATCTATAAAATATTTCTACTTTAAAGAGGGAAAATAAAAAATTGTAGCGAAAGCTTCTCTTGGAAAATCGCATTGCGCAAATTGTATCCTCGATACGTCATTCAAGATCTAGCCTGTTTCGCTCGCAAACATCCTCCCCGTCCCGAAGAAGCGATTCCCAGTCCCACAGGATTCCAGGTCATGCGAAATCGGGTAGATCCGTTTGTTGATACGAGATCCAATTAATTGTTTACAGATATCAAATCGCATTCGTCGAAACGGTAAGTCGGACACCGTCGTCGTTTCGATTAAGATTGTCACGCGGGTATTATCGCCTAAACTGATTGTTGTTGGCCCACCGGCTACTACGCCCGCTAATCTGCCGGGGATTAAGCAAATTAAATCGGCGTCCACCGCAGCGGCCACCGCCGATCGGTTCAATATCGGGAGGACACGTGTAATCCATCCGCTCTTGGATCCTAATTTTAACCTGGAGCGGGGGCAGACCGAGATCGGACGGTAATTAGAGTCGAGCGAATTTCACCGCAAACGCTTTGATGTGAATCCATATTTGTGCTTTGCAAATAAATGTTACGATATTCATAGCGGAGGGCACCCAAAATCTGGAATACCTGTCCCGCACCGATTCGGTCAATCGAACATAAGTAATCATCGATTGCCTCTAATGAACGCGATCGGACCGTGAAAAACGATTCGTCGACGTTAAACATTCATCAAACCGTCGTTCGCCGGCACTGATCGTTTACACTTTGTGCCGAGAAATGGCTGATGTTTCAGATCGTAGACGAAAGAACGGATACGATAAGTCCAGTAGTTTTAGTGGCTCAATTACCGATTTCTATTTGGCCCCGTCCGGACCGAGTTCGTGGTACGAGCAAAACCGTTTCGGCTTCTTCTCGCCACCTAACGAGAAAGAACCGTGAGATGGGCATTGTTCGCCGGGTGCACAATGCTCTCATTCCGCGCCCTCTCCGCTTCATTAGCAGCGCGAGGACGACGTGGAGCCAGAGACGGACGAAAAACCAGTCGGTTCATTAATATTCAATGTTATTAACCCCCCAGTTAAAAAGTTTTCCTCGCCAAGACCCGGGTTGCTTTATCTCTGTCCGTCGTTTAAACAAAAACGAAACCCGTAACGGCAATCGTGGCAGTACGTAGACAGCCGCGACGCCAGCGCGGAGAACCGGAAAATTCTCCCGGAAATGGAACCTGGTTTCGGGTGAGAACGGTCTCGGAGAATGAGCATGTTGCAACCCGAAACCGAGACCCCGAGACCGAGAATGTAATTACCGATTTAATTAATTGGACTTACCGGGTAGGTGGCAGGAAGCTTGGCCACGTTTCACGTCCGGAGTCGCGTTAACTCGTCTTCCAACGGTGGACACGTCTCGCAGTTGATAACAATAGAGTTGCAATTACGCTACGTCTTCGTAGACCCGAACCTATTGTCCGACCGAACGATTGACGAGGGAACTCGCTGCTACCGTGTCGATTACATTCGCCGTCTGAAAAGCAGAGATTCCGTTGATTTCTTCCGTCTTATCCTCACAGATTTGCCCATTCAATTGGGCTATCGTTCTCTCCGAACAATCATTTAAGGATGTGGTCCTCGATAAGACATGAAAAAAGTGCTTGGTAAGTTAAATTTCAGTTCGTCGACGAGAGACTCAATACTATTTTACGATTAAATAAATCAAATGAAATTAAATGATTTTGCAATTACGCGAAAAGCCGGGTTTAAAAAGGGATGTTAAATTTGGTACTGAATTAAATAGCGTTCGGATATTTATAAAGATAGCTCGTATCGATTGCGGTATCAATAAATTGTCGGGGTTAACGCGGTTAAACGCATAACACGCAGCTAATTCGCAGCGTGGAAAATATGCATAGCGGATGGGATTAGAGCGAGTCGACGATAACGATTACGCTGGATTTTCTGATTAATTATTCCACCGCGCTACCATATCCGAACGCAAACTCCATGAAACCGGCACTCTCTGTGCGCACTAACTCTGTATCCTAGCAGGTCCGTAGTAATTTTCGAGCGTAACGGGCTTAGGGAAACGGAATCCGCGAATGCGCGATTTGCATCGACCGGTCATTCAGTAGCTGGAGGGTTGTGCATTAGCGTCCCAAGTTAATAGTACGAATATGAACCAGATTCTTCGTGTACCATTAACTTCGAAGGCAAGTAAATATCGTCCATTATGCTCAAAATTCATCAATTGAAATTCACTGATTATACTATGAAAATGTAATAAACGTAAAATAAACGAAATTCCCAGTAATAAATTGAGAGTTTCTCTGAAATTTCCTTGATTACGAATTTATAGTTAAGAAATTGCTTCGCGTCATGTATTTCATTTATCAAAATATTTGATGCATTTTTAAACATTCAGGTCTTTCGCTCGAGTCAGAAGGTAGCTCATTCTGCCTGCCGCATATTGAAATTTTTCAATTTTTAATCGACCCTTCAGACGCGAATCGTATTCAAAGGGAAGAGAAGAAATCTGGGTGCAGCAATGCGACGTCACGTCGGATAAATAAGAGTTCATTTCTGGCGATGTTCCGCGCGAAAACTGTCGTTAGCGGCTTATACACAATATTGATAGAACCGCGAAATGATGTGAGCCGGAGACCGGTGGCAAATACATTTCGCCCGTTTATTTCACGCTGGCCGTATTTACATCGGGCCTAGACATCGTCGCATCGACGACCCTGTCAACGTTATGAATTAATATTGATGCTGGTGCATGGGTAAAAGAGTTCACGGGTAAATAATAATCCTAGACCGAGGGAGTGAGTGAAAATTCCAATACTTGTAAACAAAATCGCATCCCTCCGCACGTGTTCATCGTTACGCGTTGCAACTTCTATCTTAATCAACATGTACAATTCTTCTATCTTAATCAACATGGTACAATTTCGTTTTAATTAAACCGAAACTTCCTCGAATCCTCGTTATTTAAAGAATCGATTTTGTCTCGGTGAATTCGATGCTCGGTCAATGCATTATACTTAATAAGAGTTAATTTAAATTTAGAGTTTGTACAAATAAAGATATACGAGAAATTAATAGCATGTACGACAAATTGACTTCACGTAGAGATATGATCTATCAAGATACGTGAGTAATCGTGAAGCACCTCGTCTAGTAGCTTTAATATGACAATCAGGGCGGTAGTAAAACGATAGACCGTTCACGGTAATTCCTACAGCTATTGTCCCAGTTATTAAATCGACGTGAATTTAATGACGCCGAAAATTACACTTATCAGTCAAAGAACAAGAACCCGCCCATCGTGTCTGACAATTCAAAGGGAACTGGTGTCTGTTCTTCGATGAACGTTAATGGAGCACCTGATAAAGAGGACTCTCGAAAAGGCACGAGACTCTTCTGACCCACTCGAATCAACTGCGACTAGGGAAGCCTCCCTCGAAGACTCGATGACAGATGTCTGCCAATATTCAGCAATCGATGAAAATGGAGAACACATTTGGCACTACTCGACGTGAGACAATACCAACGTGAAAAGAAAGCTCAGATCCGAGACTTTCTCGCTCAGTAATGCGTTTGGTATTACATTATTTATAATAAAGAGGGGTTGGAAACAGGAGTAAGCATGGAGAACGGGAACGCGGAGATTATTTTTCTCAGCGACAGAAACGCATCCGAGACGGTTTTAGAACAATATTGACACTGGCTGGCTAAGCCGGGGCCGGCGGAAGAGTGGCAAGCATATAATTCACGAGAGGGGTTGCCTGTTTACGGTCGCGGCCCGGTCGTCGACGCTAACGACGTTCACACCAGCTTTAGCAAGCCAACGAATAATTCAGTGCTTTAATTACGACGTGGACCCGGAGGGTAGCTCAATATTGCAGCCGGCTCCCGGCGACCAGCGCGGCCTGGCACGGTGTTACCTGTCGGTAATGCTTCTTCCCTGTCGGTTAGACGCGCCTCCCCTGTTTGTTATAATCCTGTCAAGAAAATGGAGTGGAACTTCGGCCGAGAATCCTCCTCCCATTCTTTCTATTTCCCATATTACAACAATCCCCCGGTCAGCGAATTCCTGTTACACCTTAATGCTTTACGATTTGCTTCTTACTCAGCTCAGGCAACAAAAAGAGATAAAAGCACGTGCAGTTTTTTTGCGAACGTAGCAGAGTGCAATTGCTTAAAATAAAATATTCATCTTACATATCTTTCGTAGAATCAAGTCGACTGTAACAGTTTTACTAAAAACCTTTGATTAATTCCTAGCAGCCACATTAACTTGTCAAGTTCACGAATATTTCAGAGCTTGTTAATTTTTAAATGGTCGTCACCGTGGGTGTATAAATACTTAACCACGAACTCTCTGGCGTGAAGGAAACGTTAAAAAGTAATCCAAAAACCACTTTGTCGCTGAATAAGCGCGCAAACGAATAACATATTGCCGGCCAGCACGGAGCGTTGGTAAAGAGACTGCGAAACGAAGCCAGGCGAAATTAAAAGAGCTTTAACGGACCGCGTTACAGCCAAAGAACTTTGAGAAGCTTAAACGGAAGAGGAGTAGCGGCCGAGAGGGTGAGGAGGGCATTGAAGCCGAAAAAACAGGTGAGAATTATTTCCAAAGGGACTCCGAAACGAAACGAAACGAAACGAAACGAAACGGGGCTCGCCGTAACTCCGTTTGCCCGATAAAGCAAAATTTTCGCGACACCCATCGTAATTCTGCCACCATCCCCGGAAACTCTTCTAAATTCGACGTTTTGTTGGCTCAGGCCGAGCCACCCTGACGTAGCCGTTATTTACAAGCCGAGAATTAATAAGCGCACAGTATCTGACAGCCGTCGCAACCGTTAGTCAAAGCCTTCCGCATTTCCGGTCCAGAGTCAACCTTCTTTCCTTAGGTTTCTAACTGAATTTATTTTCCCCCCTATGGAATTCATAGAAGAGCACAGATGAAATTTATCATGGGCCATTTTATTGAGAAACAAAGACCGAAAAAATGAAGATGAAGTCGACCTCATGTTAACTGATTAGAAACGTAGGTGGCAAATTTCCTTTTCTGTATTGAGTGTCAGTGAGTACTTAAATAAAAGTGGGACAAAATAGAGCGATCGACGACGCGAGACATGGGCGAGTGAAATGGTAATTTGTTCGAATGTTGTTAAAACGTATAACGTCCTCTGTGACGTGCATCGATACTCGACACATGGAGCGGAAAAATCGTGGCCCGGGAGACTTTCGAAGGGGCGTACGAAAATTGGAAAAAAGATTATCCGATGCGTAAACCAGTCGAAGCCGATATCTCGCCGATCCTCGAATTACAAAGTCGCGTCGCTTGACGATCGGATAGATCGTCGCATCGCGCTAGTTTAGATAGTTATCCCGTTTCTCCGGTGTCCGGTTACTTCGCGCGCTCCCAAACGAATGACCAAATAAAACGAGGATTGGGTGAAAAAGAGAAGATCGAGAGTTTCCGCTCGCCGATCAACGTTACCGGGTGGCCGAATAAAATATAAGGCGAGGCCAGAAGAAGCCCTGATTTGAATCTACACGGCTTGTAAAGTTCATTAGGTTTAAATATTTATGAGATCAGGGTAGAGAGACGGGTCCCAGGTCAATTTGAAGCCGGAGGAAAACGACTTTGGTTCTTTATTCCCAGCGGGATCGACGCGCGGGAGTCAGGTCTTTCTCTCGATCTCTCTTTCTCTTTCCTCGTGGCTCCTGAACATTCGACCACTAGAAACGCTGGCGAAACTTTCCCGACGGTGGATTACCAAAGAAAACGGTTACCGAAGACAAATGCTAGATTTAATTGGCCGGAGCATCGCTTCGATTCCCCGATACCGAAACCCACCCACGAATGCCTTGTAACGCGGTTTCTGTAAACACTTCGGGCCTGCAACTGTCGCACTGCAGATCGTTTGACCGCGACCAAGCGCCAAAAACGTAGCAGTTTAGCAAACTTCGCGAACTGGTTGATCACAGAAGGAGGCAATGTCGCGAACAATAAAAAAGTTTTGTGCCTGCATCGTTCAGCCCCCTCGTAAAAGTCACAGCTCGCGTGACGGGAATTAGAATTTAACCGAAGACCGGCAGGTCTAATGATAAACGCGACTGCACCCGAATCCGCGCGCTAATTTATGGGCCTCCCTTTACACGAAGCGTCGGATGTGGATTTCGCATGATTTAAATGCCTTCGTTGTACTCCACGTTAGTATTCCCGGCTCGAAAATCCATATCTCTTCTAAACAATTTAATAGGCTATCGTTCCCATATCCGTTCACGATCTTCGCGTCCAGAGGAAAAAAGAAGTTGAGCCGCGAACGCGACCATAAATATCGCTGCAATTTATTCGGTTTCGACGCTCTTCATGCCATACGCCTGTGCAGTGTGCGCACCCCTATAGTTACTCTTGAACGCGTGATTTATGGTCAATTTGAAAATGAACATGCAAAGAGGATCACGCGCACGGTGGACAGCGGTCCAAGAAGTGAGCCCGTCTTTTTTATGGAAATCCCAAGTTTTCAGACACTTCCGGCTGGGTATTTATGGTCCAAGGCAAAATATTGTAAATTCATATGAAAGAGTACAATAAATAATTTGCGAAGTCAGAAAACGTTCTGTGAATTTATCAGTAATGCTAAAGTCTTATTCGACTATAATATTTTTAAAACGTACAATAAAATTATTTTTAGCATCGATCTCTGGACAGTAAATAGAAGTATATATACATATAGAAAGGACTTTACAACGTGGCGTTCCAAGAACGCAATTACAGGGCTCGATTTTCAATTTAGCCAAACGAACGTAATTGCCTGAAACGCGAGACCAACCTCTACTCCTCCGGGTTGGGAACTCTGTTTTTTAATCGGCCTCGATAGAATCGGAGAAAGACACCAGGACACAAAAAAGATCGTGAACGGGTTGGCGAACGAACAAACCGGAGGAGGGTCAAAGAATGCGGATAGGTGGGCGTCGACGCCAGAATTACCCGTAATTTCCGGGCGAGTTTTTCGCGCTATCCCATCCAAACCTAGTGCGAGAAGAGAACGCTCCCCTTAGAAAAGAAAAGAAGAGTTGAAAATCAAGATAACGATCGCGCACTTTTGCAGACATCTCCTGGCTGCCGCTGCTTGTCAATAAACTTACGAAGAGTCAAATGACCCGCCTCGTTGGTTTAAAAACATTTTCAAGTTCTACCATAGCCTATCTCTTTTCCTAATAATCACTAGGTTTTAACTCTTTAGCAACGGGTATTCGTTATGTGAAAAAGATACCTTTCATCATGAAAATTGAAATTTTTATATAAAATAGAAATGTTTCTCTATTATAGCAGTGTTAATTTTAATTATGCAACGAACATACTCGTAGAATAAAATTTAATGAGGACCATTATGCAAGTAGAGTTGAGATTTTATTACACTAAATTCTAGAAATAAAATTTCCCGTACGGAACGAAATGGAAACTAAATAGCGAAGTCAGCTAGCTTACATATTTCGTGCTCCCGGTGTTCCGTGGTTCCGGGAACTGACCGGGCCACGCAATCCCGAATCTCGAAATACTTGGCGAGTTGGTAAGAACTCCGTTGGTAGGAGCGGCGAGCATCGCGGAAATTCGCAACGCGGCACGGCACGGCGCCGTGAACGATACGAACGCGACGTGAACTGAAGGAGCATTCCACGAGCGTGGGGCAATTTCCGAAACTCTCGACTCCCGACAAATTTCTCCGGCCACCAATCCCTTTACATAACTGGAGGCCGCGCCACGCAGTTCGAGAACGAAGATCGTGGTACCCTCGTCAAAGAGCAGCGAACGAATTGCTCGCAGTTTAACCTTTGGTATGCAAATCTCTTCTCCTCCGTGGAAAACCTTCGTTTCTTAGCTCCTGTCAAGAAAGTGACGACACTCGTCGACCTCTCAGTAAAAAGAAAATAAAAATTTCTATCATTTCTAAGCATCATTAGTTGATTCTACTTTTATATGATACATATTCGCCTACACATTGAAATATACTTTCTTGAATTCTTCTACTATCAAATTCAAGTATCACAAGCTAATTTAAATAATTTTATTTATCATAAAGTTTTTAAACGTGACATTAACCAACGTGTTCTCGCGGTTTAATATCATTCTGAAAGCGAAATAAAAGTATAATGGAACGTCCGCGTAGAGAATCGCGAACTATTTATCGACGTAATCAGCGCAAGCCCATTCGCCCGGTAGCTAACGGAAAGGTTGCCGACGCTTTCTTATCTCGGTTGCACTCTCAGAGCCCCGCGCCGCCTAGCCGTTCGCAAAAAGGAGCGGCGGAAATAAAGCAACGGAGCGGCCTGATACGTCTTAATATCCGTATTTCGGCGTGGAAAAATCGCACTTGAAACCGGGTAAGCACCGAACCCTTTTTGCAATCGGTTACGGTCACAATTATTGCCTGGGAAAAACGGGAATCGCGCCTAAAGTCAGAAATGTATCGTTCGCACATCAATTGTTTTTTACTAAATGTGTCCGGAACCCGATTATTTATCTTCCCGTTGATCATTTCTCTTCGCATTTTCCTCGCGAGGAACAAACGACGTCATACGCTGAAGACGACACCGTTTTTCATCGGATGCGGTCGCTATAACGCCTCCACTTTCGTAATTGCGTCGAGCTCTTACGGCTGCGCAGCGACTCGTAGAAAAACGTTTCTACATATCGCTTGAAATTAGTTTGAAGCACGTGGAAATTTGATGCTTCCACGTCGCCGATTTAAACGATGTAATATCTTACGAGTCCTGCGATAATAATCGACAGGTCGATAAAACTCGGCAATTCGTATGAATAATTAGCGATTCTCCGGCGTAGGTTCCGATTGCGAGGGGGACTGCGGGAAACATAAAAATCTACTAAAACGCGCTCGCGTCAAGGATTACCAACGGCCATAATTATCATCGCACCTGCACACAGCTGCGTTTATTACCGGGTCCCCTCGGCTGACTAATGAGCTCCCTTTTTTCTCGGCCGTCCAGCGATCGTCGAAGAAACCTCGTCTAACTCGGCCGCGGCAGAATAAATTGCCGGGCAAAAGGAATGACGAATTATCGAGAATTCATTCACCAGAACCGGCGTGATGCTTCATCAGGCTCGGCTGCGCGAGCTCCCAACGAACGAACGGGCGGACGAGCCGGCGAACAGGAGAAAAAATATTGCCGGAGTCTGTTTAATGGATCGCGTACCAGACCGGCGATCTAGATAACCCGTGTACACACAAACGCAATGTAAAATATGGTAATTCATTTTCGGCCGGAACAAACGTGCAAATGATACGATATCTATGATAATTCGTTTAAACGCGACGAGAGAAAGCTACGTCGATTCTCTAAAAACGTTCGGAATAAAAGAGACGTTTTTGAGACGCGATTGCTCGTTCGACCTAGGCAAAATTTTCTAATAAATCTTTTGATTGCGGCACTGCGAATGTCTGAAAGGTCGTGCGGATCGTTAGAGCGAACGGCACGAAACGCAAATACGCCCCGGTTACCATTTTCCTTTGCAATAAGGCCGTTCGACTGTAAAGATCTCTACTATAATTGTGCCCCGTTGTAAAGTTTATTTCGCCGGAGATATCTAAGAATCCGCCTTTGCCCGCGAGCTGCACTCGATACTCTTCGTTATTCTTTTAATTGCGTTCTATTATTTCTAATTACGACCGCAAGCCCTTTTCGAACGGAAACCAGCGTGCCAAAGAACCCCGAAAGTGACCATAAATTACAGTTCCCGGCAGAGAACAGTTCTTAGAAAATTAATTCAACCGCAATATATTTGCGGCTTAAATACACCCCCGAGCGACTCGTCGAGGGTAGAGTAGCGCCCGAACAAGATTGCGTAATATCTGCCGCGGTTTGTTTAACTTCTCTTCCCCGATCGATTCGAGTTTTCTTATTGTCCACGCGGAATTACACCAAGAAAATCGCGCGGAAATAATTACCGACTCCGGGCCGTTTCGCCATTAATGCGAAAGCCTCGAAGGCGGAACGAGGGAAAGCCGGGAGATCTTCTCGCTTTTCTCCCTTGTACGAGCCGCGTCCTCCCGCGTTTCCCCCCTCCTTTACTGCTTTTCGTTCGTCTCATACCCTCCCGGCGCGACGTCGAACCCGCTATCTGGCTGCGCATTAAACAAATATTACGACCACTAATCGCGGGACTTCGCCGTGCTAAAAGCTCTGGCAAGTTTCTCGTAACTTCGAGGCGGGTAAGTGGTTCGCAAAACGAAAGACACGCCGCGTTTCTATTTAACAAGCGAACGCGACGACAACGCGACGCAGCGCACGACGCAAATAATTATCACAGAATCATCAGCGCCTCGGCACAACTTTTAATCCAGCTTCCTATCCGCTCCAATTTCGCTGTCAAAATTATACTCTCACGATGTATCCTCGATTCATTTTACTCTAGCAATAATCAATACAATTCGATCAATGTAAGAATCAGAAGAGAATGAAAATAAGCATTGGTTCTATTTCCGCAGTGGCCCGTGAGAATGAAAAAGTTCTCTAACCAGCAACGACGTTCCACGATTCGCCGTTCAATAAGGTCGCCTTCGGCTCCTTGCTCTTTGCATTCGGTCCGTTACCCTTTCGCGCGGAGAGAGTCGACAATTTATGAAATTGAATTACACCTCTCCCTTCCCATCGCCGCCATCCAGAAAGATTTCCCGTGGCCGAATATCGACGAGCTTCCGTGTCTGGCAGCCCCGATTACCCCTTCTCGACACTTCGCCTCCGTTCCAGACGATAAATAGTAATAAATAGTAAAAAACACCGGTAAGAAGTAATATTGCGAAACGGAAGTGAACCGGTAAATTCATCTGACGAAACACTACCAAATAAATATAAATGAAATTATCAGAATAATTTGTTTTCGCGTCACTATTAAAATTAATACACAATATAAGTAATAAATCTGACCATTCTGCCCGGCATTTAAACCTTAGATTCAACTCTCTCTTCTTTTTAAGATGACCAGAATCAAATGGGAGTTCAATTAACTTGTGGCAAACGACGTATTAACAGCCGCAACATGATTTCCTGGTAAAACGCGAACCAGTGCACATTAATGGCAGTTTTACAACGTTTAATTATAGCACGCATGTCAGCCCGCGTATCATGTCCCGTTAAACACGTGAACGTGCAAATATTTGCGCGTCTGATTCACAGGGATTAATGGGGTAATTTTCGTCGATCGACAAACAACCGGGTTCGATCGATGCGGCGAAAAGGAATCGAACAAACCGAACGGCGCGTTAAATTATTCATGGAAGCAGCAAGGAAGAGGATTAGGCCCATTCGTAATGAGATATAAATTAAACTCGCCGCGCTGCTTGCTCCGATTCCGGCCCGATGTTCCAGCCACGCGTTAAATACGTGTAGACGAAGATGCTTATTTACACGGTAATGTAAACTGAACAGCCAAGAATCCTGGCGATTCTCAACGCGCTTCTATCTTTCTATCGTTTCGTTTCTCAACTTTGAATTTCTTGATCGAACGATAAATCAGATTGGAGATAACTTGATTTGTACCAGTGATGTTCACGATAAAGACAATGCAATTTCATTAAAAAATACTTCAATAATTGGAATATCGATTTCCTAAAATCAGTTCATCTTTGAAATGGAAAACTGAATAACAGCGAAAGTAATCGAAACAGTGGGGACTATAAATGTCCACCTTAAAAAATTTATAGGTGAAAGGATAATGAAATTATTTAATCTTTCATGAATACATAAAAATGACTATAATATATAGTTTGAAAGTTACTCTGCCGGAAGTACATGTACCATGTGTTTGAGGATCCCAACAAGTTGGTTCACAGTAATGGTCGGTGAACAAAAGAGAAGGTGAAAACCGAATCAGCCACGTAATTGAACCGAACGATTGTATGCGTATGAATTCAAATTTCGAAAGAGGAAATCAATATACCACGCATCTGACTATTGCCGATGGAATCGTTGATATCGATCGACGATTTTTATCCATCAATTTCGATTCACGGGGACGAACGCGTTTCCTGGATATTCACGTTCCGTCGAAAATGGAACATCGAGCGGTCATAATAAATGAAATTTCGGCCGGGTTACTGACAATAAGCGCGGAGAACGAGCGGCTAACCGGTCGCGGTCCGTCGCATATTATGACGACGATTAAAACATTAGGCGACGCTCGTAAACATCACTCGGTGCTTAGTACCGAAGAAAGTATCGATTGCGAACTGCTCTCTATAAAAGTACGTTGTCACAGGTACCAGGTATTCAGTTTTACCAGGGCGACAGCACCCGAAATCGACGACATGGCGACGCTGGTGAGTTCCATTTGAAATTTCTTATCAGAACAGGCCGTCACGAGCTTCCCGTTATATTGTCAAGATAAATGGTTGAGAAAAAAGAATAATTTGAAATATTTATGTTACTCTCTTGTTCTGTCTCAAGAAAATTGATCAGCAGAAAAGCAATTTACCTGTTTTAATGGAAATTACGACGTAACGAACGATGGCAGTCAATTTTAATTGATACGCAGCCGGTGTGCCATATAATAGAAAAGCTTAGAACGCGATCGATAAATGCGAAATGCCAAACACGCAGTAAAATAGGGCACGCCACTCCTCGTTCATCCTCGCCGTGGAAATTCGCTTAATCTTTTCGCGTAAACTCTACTGTCGCTGATTAAATTCCGAGTTAATCAGCGAGAGGAGCGTTTGCATTTCAAGAAGAATATACCAAGGCCCCCCTGACATCGTCGGCTACGCTACTCAGTGTCTGCGAGCGCGACGAGAGAGAGATTAAAATGGGCAGGACACGCTGATGCTGCTGCAGCAACAATTCTAAATGAAACTTATTGCAGCGGTGATAACCCGCTGCGAGCTCGAGGCTTGAGATCTGAACGACCTCAAGAGGAGCTTAAAAAGAGCAGCTGTTAACATTAGCTTTAAAAACCGGTTAATTTTTGTAAAAGAACCGTGAAAACGTAGATGGATCTTTTAACGAGTGTAACGCTCGTGCTCGGCATCCGTTGCCCGGGATCGGAAATAAAAATTCTGATTGCATTTCACGTCCCGTATTCATTTCGTTTCGTTTCCACCAGTCACGCGTCGCGGAATAAAGATAAACTGAAGAGCGGGGCGCTAATTTAAAATTCCCGGTCGCGAAACGCGGGCGGGTTCAATTTTTTCGCGGTCGTACGCGTCGCATAAATCATCAGCTTGGACTGAGCCCATTCGTTTCATGGCAAAAACGTGTAGTTTACTGATCGTCCGAAACAACTGACTTCCTTGATTCCACGTTACAAAATCGAGATTCTATTTCGATTTCGCTAACCGTTCTGATCGCTATCCCTTAAAAAGCCTGATCTCCTATTCTTTTACTACTTTTCCCTTGTTTCTCCGTAGGAAATTCCAAGTTATCAGTGACACGATCGCCAATGATTTCAAGCTAACTCAGACCATTATTGGATATTATAAACCTTGGTTGTCCCGATGTCTGCTAACCTTCGGGTTTTCTTATCCTAGCATCGGGCACTTTCTCCCCTCTCCTCCAGACAGGCAAGAAACGGCGAAACGCGATAAAACGAGCCAGGAACGATTTACTGGATATTATCTCCGGTTCTTCCGCTTGGGCGTACTCGTTTTCACGCGTTTCGTGCGCGCCCGGCTGGAGGTGTAGTACAACGGCGCCAACCAAAACGGTCCACGCGACCCGACCCCCTCGGCACCGCTTCGCGCTGTTTTATTGTTTCGGTTAGCCGAGCTAATGTCCAGCGCACGCGGTCACCGTGTCCACGTATCATAATGAATTCGCTTGCGGCTAAGCGATTTTCGAAAATTACCAGTCAACTCGTACGATCCTCCCATCCTCCACCGGTTCACTATTCATCCAACTTTTGTATTCATGATCGCAAATCGCTATGTTATTACATGCCATGGATAATTCATAGAGCGGCGAACGAATGTGTACGTTAGTTATATTTAATAATCGCGGATAATAATTATAGAATAAATTTATTTCTATAAATTCTGTTCTTTATGTCAAATCATTTTTTTATCTTGTTCAGGTGTGGCTTCTAGCCGTCGGTCTGTTACTGACAGCGACGGCTGGCCAGGACTTCCAAGCATCGCGCGAGAACAAACCGCATCCAGTAATGGTGAACTCGGAATTGCCCCGGTCCATCAGGCTCCCACGGCAAATCGCAACGTCTCGGCCATTACCGTTGCGAAACTCGCCGAGTCTCGGTCCACTCTTGCAAAGACATCCACGAAAACGGCAATTAACTGACCTTGGAGCTAATTTCCAACCGCTAACGTTGGCCATAAGTGGTCAGGCAGACCCGGCGTTGCATCGGACGGCGTACGAAGCCGACGTGAAGACCGGCATCGTTTCGCGACTCAACGAACCGGCGAAACCCGTGATCGAACAGCGAATCTCGTCCGCCCCGTCTCACGTCACTTTTGTAGTGCCGCAAATAATTCCCAAAAAAAGGAGCCTCGGCTTCGACAGTCATTCGTTCTACCACGGCCACCATCATGGACATCATTCGCATCACGAGCATCATGCTAAACATAAGCACGATCATGGGCACAAACATCATAGCGAACACGAGCATAAGCATGGACACGAACATCATGCGGAGCATAAGCATCACGAGGAGCATAAACACCACAGCGACCATCATCACCATCACGGGCACGATCATCACCATGGGCATAAGCATCATTCGGACCATAAGCATCATCACGGGCATGACCATAAACACGAGCACGGCCATAAACACGAGCATAAACATGGGCACGATCACAAACATCACGGAGAGCACCAGCATCACCACGGGCATCAGCATCATTCGAAACACGAGCATCACGAGGAGCACAAACATCACGCGGAGCATCATCATCATCATAAGCATCACCACCACAACGAGCATCACCACCACCACGAGCATCATCACGTTAACGAGCATCACCATCATCATACCCATAAGGAGACCGAGAATCATCATCATCATCACGGACACGATCATCACGAGCATCATAAACACGCTCATAAGCAAGAGCATAAGCATCATCATGGACACGAGCATAAACACGGACACCACGAGGACCATCATCACACCCACCACCAAGATCATCATCATAAGCACGGGCATGAGCATAAGCACGGCCATCACGAGGATCATCATCATAAACACGGACATGAGCACAAACACGGGCACCATGAAGATCATCATCACGGACATCACGAGGATCATAAGCACAGCCACCACGAGGACCATCATCACAAGCATGACCACGAGCATAAACATGGACACAAAGAGGAGCATCATCACGGACACCACGAGGACCATCATCATTCCCATCACCAGGATCATAAGCATCACCATCACGAGGATCATAAACACGGCCACGAACATAAAGAGGAGCATAAGCATGGACACGATCATAAACACCATCACGACCACCACGAGGGACACCATCACCACGAGCATCACAAACATCACGCCTCCCACGAGCACAAACATGGACATTCGCACGAGGAGCATCACAAGCATTTGGACGATCATCACCATAAGCATCATCACGAGGACCATCATAAACATCACGAGATCCATCATCTCTCTGCTCACGAGCATCATGGGCATTACAAAGGACTTGGCCATTACTTCGATGCTTCTCAGAACCACGAAGAGTACGTGTTTCCGGAGGAAAGTGAAACGGTCTCTGCGACGCCGCAGGTCGAGGATATTTTAAAGATTAAAGCAGAACCGGAAGTGGTTAAACCTACTCAAGGAACGGCAACAGACGAGCAAGCATAATACTTTGATCAACACATCGGATGAAACATCTTAAAATATAAATGTTTTACTGAAACATTTAGCTGTTCAGATATATTAAATTTCACTTGTTCAGGTGTATAAATGTTCAGTTCGATGAAACGAAATACGCGAAGTAGAAACTTTTGATTAGCTTCACGTACGTAGCTGCGAAAGAAGCGATAAAACGTACGGAAAGTCGAATTGTTTCTTGTTAATCCCAGTTGTTGACGCATTTGAAATATAAAGTTCCCGACGAGTTTACGATTGTCTCCGACCATTTTATTAAGCCCTCGTTCTGGGGCCAGGTCCGATAAGAACACCGGTAGGTAGTCGTTCTCGAACTGCAATAACGTTTAAACTTCGGTCTGAAGACGGTGGGTCCGCCGCGAAGCGGATATCATTCCCCGTCGGGAAATCGCCAGGGAAATAAACTGAGAAATTGACCGGAAGCCACGGCTTAACGCAACGTCCGAAAATCCAACCGGCTAACGCAGTTTCCTCTCTAAGTAATTGCAGAATTGAGGAGAAAACGGTTTCGAAAACTTGTTAACTGTTAACGTCAAACAATATGACGTACCGCACCTGATACATACAGAAAACGATCTTTCTACACACGTTGTACTATGAGCGTCCTACAAACAACTTAGGAAAACTACTATTGCCAATTTATACGTTCCTTACACCAGCTTATCCAAGTTGTACACTCTGTATGAAATAAATCTTAGTATAACTCTAACCCGCCAATAGTAAATTTTCCATAGTATAGCTGAAAGACTAATAGCTCACACATTTGGTCGATTACGAAAGTTATAATCCCAGCTTTTAAGTTCATAGTATCGATTGAAACTCTGGAGGAGAATGAAACCCAAATAGGAATCACAGTTCCGAAAAAAAAAGAAAAATACAGAGTTCTATAATTATCGGAATAAGTCCGAGCAAAGAAATACGTTCGCTAAAAATGAACTAACGCTTCAATCGTGAAGCCGAAATACTAAAAAACGGGCGGCTAACGACTAATATTGCGCTTCATTAAACGATTCAAGTTCCCGGTTTTAAACACGCGTACGGAAAGGAGTTCGTTCGGCGATCTTTGCTACTCTTTCGAGCATAATATTATCAATTAATTTCCACTGATTAAAGGAAAATATTACGCGTCGCTAAACGGAACCGAGTTCGAATCGAAGGAGAGAGCTGAATGAAGCAAACAGAAGAAGAGTAAAATTAAACCTCGGAGATAACTTCTGGCAAACTGAAAATGAAAATATCTCTTACTATACCTTTGCCACCAACTACGTTAATTTTCTAATAAATTAGTTTCATATTTCGCCACTGATACCTGACTTTTACAATGATAACAAAAATGGTCGTGCTATCTTATGCCGACTAACGGCTATATGCATAGCGGAGATATAATTATCTCAATTAAATAGTTGACAGAGAGCGAAGGATACGATAAATGCAAACACTGCCCGTGGAAAAGTTTGAAGTGACGGTGTACCGAGGAAAATGGGGACACCGGTGCAAAATGTTAATATTTCCAAGTCGAGTTTGATCTCGTTCCGCGACCTCCATCAGAGGCAAACAGAAAACTTTTCAAATGGAATCGAAATATTCAGGCTAGAACTAATTTTCCTACGCAGATTATTTTTCTCACGGCCGCGTCCCGACACCTCCAACTATAGCGTCACGCAACTTTCCCAACAGGGTTCTGATATTCTAGATGAGTTGCCGATATCGGAATTTTCGATTTTACCTTGGCGACAGTTCGATCCAGACTGTATCTTAGGAATAGACAGAGTTTATCGATTGTACTTAATACGATCTTGTTAAAAAATAAAATTTCAGACATGTTTGGTTTATGCATATATTCAATCAGAGGAGAAGAAAAGCAGAGAATGAAAATGAAATGAAAGATTCAATTTGCATGAACCCGTCTGGTTTACATTTGAGAAAATTATAAGAGTACGAAGACGGAATGATACAGGAGGGATCGAAAGGAGTCAAGAGAGTTTCGATTTTCTGAAGAAATTCGCAAAACTAGAGATGTCTGCCGACGAAATGGGTTAATAAATCGTTCGATACGGTAGATCCTCAGGAATCAGCCAGAAGAGAAGAGAAACAGAGAGTGGAAGAAATAACGGAGAAAGGCGAGCGAGAAGAATAAGAAAAAGGATGGCAGAGGTCGCAGTCGCCATCTTGGGATTTAAATTGGTCCGGCAGGTTTATCAGCATACATTGGCCGGCGCTTGGGAAACACTCTAGGGCAGTTGCAACGCTCTTTCTCTGACTCCAGCTTCCTAGCTGGTTAGAATCGCGAAAGATAAGCCGGAACGGGAGGATTGGATAAAGTAAACGTTTCACAGAAAGTGGAGTAAATCGCGGTTCGAATAAAAGCTCGTTCGATTGCGTCCCGTTACGTTTCACCAATTTATCCAGAACCGAGTCTCCTTCCAAATTTCTTCTCCGCTTTTATCTTTCCCGCCGCTCTGATCGCGATCACTCCTCTGATGAAATCACGCGCCGGTCATTTTTCGATCAAACATTTATTGAACACCACGCCATCGAAATCGCTGAACCGCAGCCTGACCACTGCTCATCACCGTAGCAATTTTCTGTCCCCGTATAGCGCGCACCTCGTTAAAATCTGATCGACAATTTGCGCACGATGCGTTCACTATTACGACCTCGTGCCCGAAACGCTTAATAGCCCGTGTCGTCGTAAAACGCCGAAAAACATCGACGAGCATTCGGTAGAGAAGCGAGCACGTCTACACAGGTCGCAAACCTCGTTTATCTCCGCCTGGGTGCCTACTTCGCAAAAAATTTTCATTCGCAACATGAATGGTGGTACCGCATCGCGGCGCGCGCGAACAATTTACTACAAAACGAATTACATAATCCGATTCACGGTCTGAACGGAAGTCGGCGTGCAAGTTCTCCTTAACGAAAACGCATTACGTCCATAATTCAACTGGCTGTCGAGAGTCTTGCGAGCTGAAAGAAACGAGTGCTTTTTCGCTGGGAACATCGTATTCCGAGACGTTTAACGTGGGGCTAGACAAAACGGGCGGCCGTGCGTTCAGTCTGGAAGAGAAATGGAAATAGGTTGTCGACAAGAAAGAGGAATGGTAGAGAAAAAACGTTAGTACCGTTTCATGCAAATGTTCGACAATCGTTTAATCGCATGGGAGGCCGGTTAATCGTATTGGGAATGTTCTATGGAGCTCGTTCCTCGCGAAACACACTTAATATCCTCCGACGTTCACGACACCCCTGAGTCCATTCGAAGCCGCACTCGGAAAGAAACACCCGTGCCCTTAGTAACGCGACTCGCCAGTTCCGGAAGTAATTATCGCTTCTTACGGAACATCTCGGAATGATAAAAACCGAAATTACGTCCGCTTCGGGTAACCATACGTCCGGTAAAATTGAGAGAAAAAATAAGAGAAAGGTAGGAGACGACGAATAGACGAAAGAGATTAATTCTGATATTAAAGCTTTTTCCGTTGTTTCTCCTCTACTTCCGCGATGATTCTGATTTAAAAATTACTTCGTGAAATTGTATTACTCGCAAGCGAACGACAGTTTCTGGTTGGTTAGCTCGTGACCGCAAAGAGAATCGAGAATGAAAAGGAACAGGGCTCGCGAGGAGGTGCTAAAACAGATCGTCTATAAAATACGAGTCGTTAATCCGTGCCGAACGAACAACGATGAAGAGCCTCGCGGCTTCATTTGAATTCCGAAAAGGTTTCGAGCTCTGACGCTCGATGCCCGGCGCCGATCCAGTCGGAAGGGAGCGAGCATCTCCGAGGCAAAAGTTAGAGTTGCAAAATTAATTTGAGGCAAACTTTGCGCGAAAGTGAAGGAAAGCCCAAAGAAAGTTGAGCCGAGTTGGGAATGAAGACGCGGATGAAGAATCCTGGGATCGTATAGTTGCGTAAGGAGAGAGGAGACCAGCGATGGTCAAGTTTCAAGCACTCCCTCCTCTATCTTCTTTCCTTTTACCGAGTTCATCATAGACGTGGTTGACAAACAAGTTTAATTACCTCAAATATGACTTGATACACTTATAACGATAATTACGAATCCACGTATGTGCAACTAACTTAAGGATGCATTGGCTATATAGTCAATCCCAAAAGTTTATGTGCCTTAGAAAAACGCATTTGCTATAATTAAAAAGAAATCAAACGACGGAAGAATAATGCTAATAATAAATAGCTACGTGCTAAAAAGTATAGAAGGAAATATCCAATTAAGTATTGACGCTGACGAAAATTTTTTTTTTCAAAATTGCGAAAAATGTTTCAAATAAAAGTTGTTTTTCTTCTAATTTCGATATTTAACGAGTTACATA
>NW_017170028.1:339504-372458 GCF_001652005.2 Ceratina calcarata | reverse complement strand
AAACTTCTAGGATTGACCGTATAGCCAATACATCCTTAAATTTGATCGATTTTGTTCCGACGACGTTGGCTTCCTACAACTGTAGATAAATAAAAATATTTTATCCACTAATGATATGACGTGAGATAGCGAACGAAATCTGCGATGATCGAATTTCTACGGAATTCGCGTGGTTAAAAAGGAAACGTAGTGCTCGCGTGATTTACAAACGCGAGGGAGTACCAGGCTACTGTGGGACTCGTAGTTACCATTAAGTTTTATTTGCGCTTCTTCATAGCGTCGGGATTTCGAAAATAATTGGTTTACTATTGCACCAAGGGGGTAATTCGCTTCTTGCCGGACCACTACCTTCTCCGAAGGAGCGTCGTGAAAAAAGGTTAGCGTAAAGATCATTTGACACTCGACTATTTATCAAACGGAAACTTGCAACTTTCTTTACAGTGAGCTATTTTTCCGTGCCAACGCTTCGCATTTCTAACAAAATAAAGAAGAGCTTCTCAGGAATAAAGAGAATCTCAAGCGTTAAATATTAACTAAATTTCGGTTATTATTTCGAGAGGAATTCTAGTTTAAGCTCGATACAGTTTTCTTCCCCTGGGAATTTTTTTAACGTGGAATTTAAAGTACACGGAATACATTAAATCCGCATGGTTATTAAAAATGCCGGCGAGCTTCTACTTCTATAGTTTTTTTTCATCAACTTCATTATTATAAGTGGCTCTCCGACCGGTGGGTCAACGACAGCCCCGACGGGGTCGATCTTCGTTTTTCTAAAGATCGTGGCCACGCCGGTCGTTAGTTCAATAAAGCCAGCAATAAAAAAGCCTCTCGAGGATGAGGTATTTGCAAATGCACATTGGCCTGATTTATCAGGCATCCAGTGACGCGTCGAAAATAAACAGTCACTGCGAAGACAATCGAATGGACAACAGAGGCTTAGAACTTTGTCTTGGAAGTGTGAACGAAATTCATTCGCAGGGAAGCACCCGTCAGATAGGGTGCAGCTACAATCCGGCCAAAAAACTTGTGTAATTCCTCGACGAGCCGCCACACCATCGAGCAATGTCTCTCCAATTTTCGAGCGCGTTTTTCTTCTCGAAAGTCACCCTTGACATCATGAGTACAAGTCGGAAGCTGGCTCGACCGTCGTTCTTTGAAGAACGCCTCGTGTAACGTCAAAGGCAAACCGTGATGTGAAAGGATCTCGCGAAGAAAAATTGCAATTTCTTTATTCAACCTCATTGTACACGAATAGGTTCCCCAAAAGTGGATTTAATTCAGTTTGAATCACGGACTCGACGATGCTGGGTCAGAGGTCTCTCAGCGACACGGCGGACTGCTCGAAGGGAAATACCAGGGGTCCTGTACCAAGGTTTGCATAGCTTTGGCAAGCTATTCGGCGTAGAGCCGTGTCGTACATAAGGTTACGTGTACGGGAGCTTAGACAAGTGGCTGAGGAACGTACTGCGTGTCCCGAGGTAATTTCTCACAGGTGCGGCACAATCTGGCACCTGCGACGACACACACGCGTGCACGCGTGTATACACGTACGGTCACGTGCTCGTAACCCGCGACACGCCTCCTGTCTCCTACGGCTCGCGATCCGAGACTGGATAAATGGCCCTATCACGACTCGGCGCGTCCTGCCTTTACGACCTCTGGTCTTCGTGATACTAGCCAGAAAGGGAAAGAGAGGACCACCTCCTTTTGTTCTTCTAGCTCGAGTCAAGGATTTGCATCTTGAAATTTTAATAACACCGGTTCGCCAGCTCATTTAGCCCGACTGCTCGCTTAACGTTCGCATGCCAAGGAAAAACTGCGCACGGATATAACGTTATCGATAAACCGTTACGATACACGCGGCGTTCGTTTAAAAAAAGAGAGCGCAGGGTGAACGAGCCACGACATGGCTAGTTACTAGCTATCGAAAGAATTATTGCGCAAGGTTATCGCGCCGCGTCGTCGGCTAGGAACGAGGCGGAATAATTCCGGAGAATGAGCCAAAGTAAGGAAGAAGGAATTACGAAAAATCGTCCCTATGGCCAGGGATTTCCAGCTGGACGTAATCGAACGAAGCCTCTGGGCCCGAGGCATCGCCCGAAGGGAATCCGCCAAATATTCTCCGGCTGCTAGTCGATAGGTCAATAAAATCGATATCGGAGCAACGAAGCTAATGGCAGGTATCACGTAACGTGCCTGATATCGTTATTACGCTGAGATCGCCACTTTGGGCGTGGACACAATTTAGACGGTCAGTCCCTCTTCTCGTTCGGCTGGTCACGTTCCCAGTTACGATTTTCAAACTACGTTATTGCACGCCTAATGCGTTTTTAATTTGAAGAATGTTCAGTAGTAAAATATCCTCGGTTATGAGGTTTTACTGAGAAACAGATTAGGTTTATGCACAGCTGAATGGAATTTTTCAGGCGATAAGGAAAGGTTTGTTTCGACGAAACGAATGAGTAATAATTTTCAATTTATTCGTCGAAGATTAGGGAGCGACGTCACGCGAACCAACGTTTCCTGAAAACTGTAAACCACCATCCCCACCTGGCAATTTTCTACGGTGAGATCGCATGCCTAAAGCGAGCAATCCGTACCCGACTTTTTTTTATCGCGTTAACACGTTCAGATGTTGTCGTTATTACGCCGGCACCCGTTGAATGCGATCTTAAGGTCGAAACTACCGTTACATCCGCCGTGGAAACATCTAAATCTCGCCGTGACTATAAAACGATGAAGGGCGTGTCAGTCACGCGACAACCGATCATCGTTACTCCCGGACAGATTAGATTTCGCGACGGTGTAAGTCGAGAATCTCGAGCCGTTCGGCTTTACGACCGGAATTGAACATCAATTTTTTTACGGAAATCACCAGTTCGCTCATGATTCGTTTAACCAAATCATAATCAACGGTAGCGATGGCAACAATTCGTACGAAAACGAGAAAGTGTCGGTTTTCATTTCAATCTTTTTTCTCCGAACGAAATTGTGAAAATGGAAAAAAAATTGTTTAAAGTCACTATTTGTGTATCGCGAACCGATGCGAATTTATAATCCAATCATCTAGCTGAAAAAATCAGTTTGATGCAAAATACGTGTCGATACGATCCAACGATTTGTTTCGTTTCGACAGACTGTAATTACGACAAAGCATACACGCGGTAAAATACGATTTTACTACGAATGTATTCAACAAAATGTAGAGCACACGATACCGTCCTAAACTCTCTGCCAATTGACAAATGAGCCCATCGTATTTCTCACACCATTTCTTTCAATAACAACATCGTTTACATCGTAACTCGTAATCGTGTATAAATTCAATTGTCCAACCAGAAGGATAAAATAGTTAATCGTTAACTCCAAGTATACATCTCTTTTTGATACGTCAATAAATTCAATGAAATATCATAGATTATTTTTATAACACTTATTTTATAACACGTATTTGTTAATTTAGTACGAGAATATCGCTAATTTCCAGTGAACAATATCTTCGGTACGACCTTGGTGACTGGAATTACCTCAAGAACACTTTAGCGAGTTAAATGTAATTGCACTAATTAACTCGAGGAGACCACTACGCGAGGGAACCACAGTTTTCGGACTCAAACAGTCTGTACTTGCTGCAATACAAATATAACTATAAGTCAGAAGTTCCGCGGAATAAAATCAACATTTGCATAGTCTCTTTTTTCATCCTATTTACCGTTCACGATTTGCTCTGCGATATTTCGTGGAATAAAACTCGGATCGATGCCGTGCCGTGATAACAACTCTAAAATTCATGTGAACGAATCTGGTAACCGATCGTTTCGATTATTTAGCTGATAGCGCGGCAACAATATCTGAGATAGCTACATACATACAAGGATAAGCACAATATCGAAATTGCCTGTAAAATCACTGTTTTATCGTTTATTCTTTCACGCGAATCTGCTTCTGAATTTCAGTATTCTAGTACCATCGACTGTTCTGTGTTAGACTGTTACAGTTAAATGAAACACATTTTTCAGCTTTACAGCTTTCGAGAATAATATTAAAAATTATCTTTATGGAATTACTTGACAATCGGTTCGCACTACTTATTTCCATAACTGTATTTGTTATGTGAAGTCCAGGTTAAATATTTATTACTGTCGGGAAAATTTATTTCAGTGATCAACGAAATTCTAAGCTAAACATGAAGTACATATGAAGTACATATAAAATGTCGTGAAAAATATCTTCTTGGTTTTCCCATCGATTCATTCAAGATTCGAGCTCTGTAATGCATCGCGTCTTAGGCTCTCCTTGCCATTTTTGAACGAGACATCGTACCTGGTAACCGAGATACTATAACTGACGATCGAATCCGCGAGCCGCCTCGTACCAGGCCGATTCGTTCGTGTCTCGACGTTGCATTCGATTCGTACTTATCACGCCAGGTTTCTTGTGATAATCGAGTGTCGTCGGGTCGGTGCCGTTCCATTGGATCACCGCCAGTCTTCTCGAGGTTCTCGCGCGCTGCCCCGCCGTGCAAATTGCATCCGCTCGAGCATGCCAAATTGACCGGGGAGCCGCGCCGTGGAAAAACCGACTGATATTCGGGAAACACGAAGAATCGCTCGCTTCCGGTGCGCGCGCGCGCTGCCATTTCACCGTCGTTCGGAAAATAGTCGAACTTGCGCGATTTAACGCATGGAATTCATACGCGGATTTACACACGTGTATCGTTTCTGCTCTGGTTAATGGCGATGCGAATATTAATTATTCCCTGTGGTCCTGGCAATCATTTGGAAACTGTACCGTGAATTTTTAATACGTTATGTAATTATTATTTTTTTTTTACAGACGTAACATGAGATGATAATTGAATCGGTTACGATTTAGTATTCATTGGAAATTTCGTATCGCGTGAAATCCATTATGAAATATTGACGAGGGATTAATTATTAATTTCCGAGAGAGTAGGTTTGGGCCTTGCGGGAGGCGAGTTTCGCGGAACCGGAACGAGTCAATCCATACCAGAGGACAATCGATCTAACGACAGCGTTGCCCAAAACGCCGCAATTTTGTTGATTAGGTTGTCATCGAGCGAGATGAATCGCGGTTTTCAAGCGAACGCGAGAGATGAACCGGCAAAGAAACGGCGGCGCAGACCAAGGATAACGCGACGCTGATTTATGGTCGCGGCTGCGAAACCTTTTCGGAATTTGCATTAGACATGAGCTGCGAGAAGAATGGTTTCGGTGACTGGCAGAACGTGAAAGGAGACAGAAAAGGGAGACTGACAGGCGACCGGATAGGGACGGATTAATCCAGGCTAACGGAATCGGGGATAACTCGATGGAAACGATAGCTAAAGGAGTCCTAGGTGTCGTCCCTGTCAAGTGAATCCGTTTACCAGGCGGGGAATTAGATTCGCCCAGTGCAAATACCATGTTCCTTTCACTCCCCTGTACAACTTTAATCTCTCGCTGGTCAAGAGGAAGCCAAAAGGAGAATTGATCCGTGGACGTTTAATTAATCAACTGAAGCTCTATGATGTTCTTCACGTGACAACAATACTTTTTTCTTTCCGTTTCTTTTCCCATTCACGTGTTACGAGAGATAATTTTTAGAAAGAGGAAGCTGATCGTTGATAGATTGATTTGTAGAAGCTTTGAGAATTTTCTCAGAATCAGTTGGAAGAGATTAGAAAGGGGAAAATCATCGTCGTAAAAAATGAGAGAATCCCGGCAAAAGAGCCGACCATCCACGTTGAAACGATTCGCCGAGACGGACGTCATATTGGTCTAAGCTGTAAAAATGAAAAAAGGAATCGAGGTGATCCGTTTTACGGTGCCGTAAAACAGCGGCTAGCCGTACCCTCGGCCAGAGAGCTCATACAGAGAATACCTAAATCCGTATACCTTCCCCGCGAGTTTCCCCAGCGAAGATACAGGAGAGAATTGTCGAATTTGGCCCAGTTCCTAAATTGAAACCTTTCCAGATTTTACGTTTGAAAAAGAAATTTGCACATACAGGATATCGCATAAGAACAAGAGATAAGAAATAGTACACTGTACGGGGCAGCATGTAGAAACAGGAAAGTTTAACTCTTGAGCGCGATCTCAAACTGTACGCATCGTAAGATATGACGCTCTTATCGTAGAAGGGCTGTGTACGTAGGCGATAGAGTGCAGAGATTTGAAAAAGTTGCCAGAATTTGCGGGGACGGCGTTCCTGTGTACGCGCCCGTTGAAGAGGCCAGCGTGAGATCGGAATACGAAGTGTCGAAGGGGATAGCCGGTTCCGGAAGAGGAGGCATGGTACGGATAGATAGGCGAAGCGACGGCGAAGTGGAGCAACAGAGTCGTGGCGGATCCCAATGGAGAAGAGGAAGATCGTCGAGAGTAACGGGAGGAGCGCCTGCGCCCTCGGGTATACCGGGTTTCTGCGTACGTTTCCATCAGTCGGGTCTTCAACTTCGGACCGCGAGCAACCGAGTGTTCGGGGACGCGTGACTGCTGCGAACGTCGTTACACTGACACCCTCGTCGTACGACGATTCACCGAGGGGGGACCGGCGAAGCAGAAGGTTTCGCACCAGTGAAAGTTTTCGAAAACGTTGTCGCGGTGCCGCGCCGGATTGCGTCGGAGCGGGCGGCAACGACGGAACTTTCGGTGCCAACGTCCGGAAGTTCAAAGTTCGAATAAGTTCTCCGGCAAAAGTTTCCCGCACGCGCGCCCTGCCTGGAATTTTTATAACGCTGCTCTCTTCCTCTCTTCGTCGCTTCCTCTTACTATCGCCCCTTTCAATTGCAATTTCGCGGGATACGCTCCTACCAGGGGATTTCTGTTGGTCGCATTAATCCCCGGAAGCGACGAGTATTTATTGGTTTGGATGGCTGACCTAAACGCGATTAAAGAGAACCGTATCTCACGGACTTGTAGTCCAAAATGCTTGTCGCTAATAGTCGAATCAATTTCAGTCATTTAAATACGTGCAAAATTTTGTATCGCAAAGAATCGGCCGCGTGAATGTATAGAATTTCGCGATACCAAGGAACAACCTTTTGAATCTCGTTGCTAGGCATTACGCGTTAGTCATCGCGTCAAGAAAGATCAAAGACTGCAATCGTTAATGTCGTTAACATTAATTAATCATCCGCCGAAGAGATAAATATCGTGTATCAGGCTGTGGATCAAGCGCGAACCTATAACGCCGTGTCTGCCAATAATTATGAACAGACTAACTCATTAGTCGCAGCCGACATTAACGGCTCGATACGAACGGCGACGCCTGTTTCGACCGCGTTCCTCTAAACTCTAAGCCGTTCAATTGCTAATCGGGTTCACGCGTCACCGTGTTACCAAAACGAAAGATGTGCCATAGTCAGTTTTCAAATTAATTATTAGACTCCGTTGTTATCCCATTGCTTCATCGTCGGTCAACGTCACGAAGAGAGACGACGACGAAATCGTTAAACTCCGTTGAGCAATAAATTCAACGTTACGCATCTATTACTTCTTCCTATCTAGTCGCAGTAATATCCCGTTGAAGCGGAACACTTCTCGAAACGAATGGTTCATTGGTCGCTCGAAGGAGATCATGAGAAACTGAATCATGCACGCGAACGCAATCGCAGAGATTTGAGAAAAAGGTTCTCGCATCGGATTGGACGATCCATCATTTGCTACTGACGTTGCCTGAACCAGAAAGCCAGAAGGACGAAGAGAGAGAGAGAGAGAGAGAGAGAGAGAGAGAGAAAGAGAGAGAGAGAGAGAAAGGGAGAGACAGAGGGAGAACAGCGCGCAAGCAGGAGGAACTGGTTTATCCCCTGGCTCTCTCGGGTGGTTGCGTAATTAATCGTGAGACTTAATCGAATGCCGAATTAATTGGGACAGATTTACGATCGAGGTCCGTGACAGTGGACCGCGATACCGTTCTACCCGCGATCATGAAGTACCACCGACGCGTGCAGATGACCGCGCGGCGGTCGCAAATGAAAAAGACCGCACGGGAACGCGGTTCGACCCGAGGACGTTAAAGGGACACCGGATCGTACATCACCCGGTTGTCCCGGAACACCGATCTCGTTCCCAAAAGGAAACGATCGAGCAAAACGAGCTTTTCACGCTCGACTCGGCCCGTGTCTCGCCTCGCTACCTACCGACTCGCCGCACCGTTTCATTCCGCCTTCGGCCCTGTTCACCGCCGACTTCCTTCTCGCACCGCTAATTAATCTTCTGCCCGCAACACTCGCGTGTTCAACGACACTGTGGCCGAACGCCAGACCCAGGCCGTTTTCGAGAATATAAAATCGCGGAAAGTGACGTTGAGACTCTCCTTAGTGTACACGCGGGGCAGCCAATTTGGACAGACCGCAGCAAGACGTACTTCCGTACGTAATTAGCAAACGGTTGCCTCAGGAGAGTTTCCGGTTCGATTCCCCTCGATATATATATGCCGTTACGAAGACGGTGTACTGATCAAACGCAGTTGTGCAAATTGTATCTGACGAAAAGTGATTGGCTGAGTCGATTTCGATCTCGGAGCATTCGGAACTAAACTCTTGGTAGCAGCTGCTAAGACAAACTTAACCCCCTTATGAAGATTACGATAAAAAGCCAATGAGAAGTCAACGAATCGAAGCGGAGGAGTAAAGATTCGACATATCGGCGAGCTAAAACTTCCTGTTAAAAAGTGCATCCCCTATCTGAGCGAGCATCCCAACGGGGGAATTAAAAGTAGTCGACGCGTACTCTACGGAGACCGGGCATAAAGATAAGAAGGGGACAGTGTACCAGTAGTGGTCGCGCGAGGCGGAAAAAAGCGAAAAAACTTAGCAAGATGTCAGCTGAAAAAGAAGCAGAATAAGCGGACCGGGTAACTTTCTCGAGCTATTAACGACTGGGGACAAAGTCAGGGAACGATGACATAAAAAGATTAGCTACCGCTGAACCACAAGAATCGATAAGTGCAAAGTGATCAATCTAGATTACGTGCGTTTAAAGAAACGTACAAAAATGCGAGAACTCGGATATCTTTGGAATAAGCGGAATTTCGAGAGCAGGATGGATCTGTGACCGCTCATTACCCGGGAATGCAGTTACGAACTGATAATAGAATTATTTTAGAACTTTCACTAGCGTAATCGTAGAACGTTTGAAAATTTCGTTTTCATCTTCGGTGGCGAACAAGTAGTGCGAGAATGAACCGTGACGAATGAAAAGCGACGTCCGAGTTTAAAAGCCGGTTGAGCCCAACAAAACGCGAAATCGCGGAATCGCTGAATTCGGAGGAATATCCTGCGGGCGAGCCGACGGTGATGGCATGAGGACATTAGTAAGAGGGAGCTGCGGGTCCAGCGAGGAGGAGGATGAGGATGGTGATGGTCGTGATGGTCCTTGGTCAGCTACTGACGAGGATTTTGCTCGCTGCTCATGCAGGAGATCGGCTCGCGGCAGCTCGCAGAATACTCAGAGACGTGCCACTCATAGATGGGTAAGCGACGCAGCGATGTATACGTTTAGATTTAAAATAGTTCATGAACAATTTTTTGAATCGGTGTATGTTAGCATAATTGTGTGAAATTAATATTATAATCTGAAATAGATTAGTTCGAAAACTGGTCAGTACTGACTCATGTTTGACAAACTTTGTACGTGCGATCGATTTCGTATAAATTTAGAGTTACAGAATATATATATCTCCAAACAAATATTTCTGCAAGTTGCCAATTTAATTGGATAGGACAGTACATAGGAAACGGTGAAAGCTGGCACAAAGAAGTAGGTGAAATTTAAAGCGGGATATACATGTACAAGTGTCTGAGTTTAGGAGCTGTGATGCCTCCCCGTAAAACCCTGAAGAGACCCTGCCCGTTCCTCACTTTGTCCATTCGTAGTTAAATTTTTGGTGTGCTCTGATGTCACGTAAAATTGTTAAAATTTTAATGAATAACTGAAAACTCTAGTGTAATCGTTAACTCGAGTGCAGTTGAAGCACACGAGAACCGCAAGGCACGAATTTATAGCCGTGCCTGGGGAACAATGTCGTCGTAACGACGCGCATGGACGACGTTCTATAGCCGAAGCGTGCCTCTAATTACACCGGAATTAAGCTTGAAAGGAATGTCTCGTCGTGTGTCCGATTCACCGATCGAAACGTGGATTCGTTCGTCGCTTTACGCAGATTCAAATTCTTCTTGATACTGTCGAACGCGGAATAGGTAAAAAAATTTCTATTCCCGTTTGCCTTTTTTTCTCGTACCGATGAATTTTTAAGATCGCAAAGGTGTGGCTAACTATTGTGTTCAATGGTGTGTAAGCAGAATGATTAATTTTGTTTTTCGCATTCAATGTTCCGCGAGATAACTTCGAAGATAAACGAGCAGGTGACTTCCGGTCGCTACCGACGTCCACGTCGAACCGAGTGGACAAAAGAAACGCGACAGTGGTTTCTGATAACACGACAGCCGTACAAAAAAAACTGTGCGCTCGGATCCATTCGCGATGCGGAATATTCGACGATCGTGGCATACAATAACAAAACGCATAAGCATAAAAATAATGCATGAGTCGTGGGAGAATTGTTCCAGATCGCAGTTGCTCGAAACACTCTTTTATTCGGTGTTCGTATACTCGATTAGATCCGAGGAAAACTCGAAAATTCTCCAAGAGACAATGAGAAAGTTTCACGGTCGCGAGAGAACGGAAACACATTAACAGGGAAAGAGAATTAAACGTTCGAGGAAGGACCAAAGGAGTCGAGAAAAGAAAAGGGTAAAAGGAAAAAGAGAGTTCGACCAGGGGATGAAACACAAGTAAGATAGAATTGAGCTCAAGGATAGCCGGTGGCCATCCGGATTCTCGAGTTACTCGGAGGGTGGATACTAGTTTCTGTTCCTCGCACTTGCGAAACGGTCCCATGCGCCTCTTCCTCTATTCGCTTCCCTACGCGTTCCACAATGCGCGTAGGGTTTCGTTGGCATGCGATCGTATCCATGTCCGAGCAAATAACCTGTCGAATCGAAAGGCGACAATGGTCCCCCGTGGAAATATCGTTCGAACGAGAACGCAACGCGAACCGTCGAAAGACCGTGTATTCTCTCCGTCCTTCGATGGTGCATACAAATTACCCCATAGACCAGGCAATTACACGCTATAAAAATTCTGTCGTCCCGTTTTGCATTTAAATAAGCGAACTGCTATCGAACCGATGCGCGTGTTTCAGCTTCCAAAGAGTCTCCGATATTGAAGCAATGCGGGTTCACGAGAATAAGTCAGTGGTTCACGACAGAGACGAGAGAACGATCCCTTTCTCATCGGAAATTACGATCCTCCCTATCCCGGGATACATTTTAACCTCGGGAGTCGTGATAGAAATTCGAGGAGTCTTCGGAGGTATCGTCCGTAAAAGGGTTGCAGCGCGTCACGCCGCGTTGAGAAATGGAACAGGAACGATTTCGCCGATTGTCGTCGACCCGAAGGCGATTCGTTATCGATAACGAGTGAAAGCCTCGTCGAGCCTATTGTGTCACGGATAATAGTTTGCATTTTTCCACCGGCAATGGCCGCGGGGTCAGCCGGTTCCAGGGAGAGTTACGTAACAATCGTGGGACGAGCAACGTCGCGTTGTTCGCGAAAGGGTGAAGTTGAAAAAGGAAAATGAATGACACTGTGTCGTCGAGAGTTTTTGCGAACGACCAATCCTCGCCGATTATAGGCCAGTCTCCTCTTTTCATGCGCGAGAAAACAACCCAAAACCGTGACCAGTTTTGCTTCGTTCGTGTAAAGATTTATTCGCGGTGGACGCGTTCTCGACGAGGGAAAAAGATTCTTTTCATCAGTGTTATTATTACCTCATTTCCGTGTCGGAAATTCACTTAAAAAGGGAAACGAGCGGTCGGTCGTGTTCGCGACTGGACGAGGGGCACTGCCAGGAAGGAAATCGTGTACGCGTTCATAGGCGTCGTCGTTTTCTTTTGCCAGACGTTGAACAAAATTTAACCCGCAATTATCGTTGTTTGCCTGTACGCCCATTAAACCGTGTACCGACAACGTTTCCGAGCACCGAGACGGGTCAGAATTTTTTTTCCTCATGGAACCATGCGAAATTCACGAAAATATTTCCCTTCCTTCGTCGAGCTGATAAGCCGCTTGGACACCGGCCTGTAATTACGCTATTCAACGACTCTGTTTATAGCGGTCATTGCCGCGTAGAAATATTTAATTACCCGTTCCAGGCCGTAGGACCGCAAAGGGCGCGCCTGCTGGCCAGCACTCTACGCTGAAAAGGGTGCAAAAAGAGATTTCCTCGTCGCAACTACTTTCAAACGTCCTCCGCAGAAGAAAAAAGAACTCGCGTAATAAGCAATTACGATCGTTTCATCCACAAAGCTTGACCGAAACGCTCCTTGACACTTTGAGGACTTACTTTTATTAAGGCGACGAACTTTTACACTTTTAATGAAATACTTTATTGACAACTATTGAGAGATTAAACGGTAATTTTCGATGTTGTAATCGGCAATCTTCAAATGCTACGTGTAATATTTATGATGTAATTTACTGGAATTAATCGTACATCAGAAACTTTCGAAGAAACGAGTTGTCGGTTTCAATCGAACCGTTTTATTAAACGGTTGATGTTGTGGGAATAACGCGAGAAGGCAAGTGGAGAGAAGAAGATTATGCATATTGCGCGAACAGATAATGCGCTGGGAACACGTGAGAGCTTTTCGTTGAACATTATCATTCTTCCGGCTGGGTATAGGTAGAGGAGCTCACAAGATACGGGGAGAAGTTCAAAGTTCCGAGAGTCGACGTGTACGGTCGTATCCGCTCAACGGCGCATAAATGTATAAGCACGCGGGGGTAGCGTACACGACGCGGCGCGGTGGAACACCGAGCAAGTAGCGTCCACGATGATGCTTAAAGCTTAAAAGCAGCAAAGGAGATTTAGGGCGACGAGACGTCGAGTTGGCCAAGTTATCCGGAGAACCGACGCAAGTGGATGCCGGAACGGCTACCATCGTTCCAACATGGATTTCAATTAACCCTGTTTGTCTTCTTTCGACTTTCCCGAATGTCAATAAAAATTATTTTAATGCAACAATCTAAATTTGTTCCTCGCGATCTTTCGAACCGCACGTATTGCATGCGATATGTATGCCGCGTAATTTTCCACCGTATCGATTAATTAAGTTTCCTGCAAATAGAATATAAATTCCACTTACCGCAGAATTGAAATCAGAAACCGAGTGGTTACTTGATCACCGAGAAAGTTCGGTTCTAAAGGCGAATCGGCGTAGAGAGCAACGAGTCGTTTCGAGAAAGACACAAAGCTCATTATGCAGTCTCTCTGAGGTAAGAATCGTCCGGGGGATGCTTTGATATTCTCAAGTGCGCTCGATGCAGGATCGTAACCGCATTCGAAAAGAATGCAGTCTACGAGGCAATGATAACGATCGGGGCAATAGCCGTAGAGAAAGATTATCGAAGCCGCGGCACGTGAAACTGCTCGACGTACGACTATTGGCCTGGCTCGCCGTAGAAAGGGTAGCACATTTTCCGATGTCTGGAAGTTTCGCTAAATGCGTTGCGTAAAATCGAGCGCTTCACCTACCCGCTGTCTCGTACGTGCAAACCGCCCGACTAGAAGTACGTAGAGAAAAAGAAGAAGTACGACGTACACGCGCTATAAATTCTTTCATTCGACCATCGCGCGACCCTACAAAGCTATCTGTTCGAAGCGCGGAGAGGACAGATCAGAGGGTAGCCGGATATTCGCAATTTTACGTGAATTTTTCCGAGGTAGAAAATTATTCGTTAAAAGCTAGTCGTCGTACTTTAAGAGCCGATATCCATACGTGACCGGGACTGCACTTTTTCTCCTCTTTCACTCTGCCTTCTGCCCGCCGCCCGTGCCACGCCTCATCTCTTTGATCAACCGCGAAGAAACGTTCCCCCGACTCGATTTACCTCGTACCAAAATACTTTCGATCCACATCGATTCATTCATGTGTCGATTTGAAACGATTTTCCGACGACGCGTGACTGTGTCACGGTTCAATTTCGAGACAAGAGAAATTAGGAAAGGAAAGGACGTTCCTTCTCGACCCACCTTTTTCCCTTGATTCGATACTCCCTCGAGAAGCTGCAAGGGGAAAAAATTAGAATGGCACCGAGAGACGAGATGAAGGAGAAACACCCTTCGAAAGGTAAGAAGTACCGTCTTGGGAACGATGAGACCGGTGTTCGAATTGTTCTTGCGAACGGCAAAAGTATCCCGAGTCTATCGGCAGAAGCTATCTCGAACCGCCATCTCTTTCGACTTCGTGTCTCGTTCAATTCGAAACAATGGTTTCTTTTTCAATGAGAGATCTCCTCTCGCTTCTTTTCAAAGAATGCCGCTAAGAACGTTCGCGATTGATGTTGACTTTCTTAAGATTTTTATTCATTAATCACGACACAGTAAAGGAAATGAGTGAACCATTATTCGGGCGAAACCGTAAACATGTTCGCAATTAAAAAACCGATTATTCGTTAATGAAGTGAAGTTAGATTACGTATAAAAATCTGGAAAGCATTTAAAATATCGACAGATTTCTTTCGAAGAAGCTTCAAAAATATGTTTAAAGGTTTTCCAGGATGTTTGATTGTGCTGAGTTACACGGCACGAAATGAACTTCAATAAACAGACGCATCCTTTGGGAATACGATTCCAAGAATTGGCGCCATAGGACGCTGTATAATATAGTACGAATCTCATGCAATATTAATTTGGCACCATGTGAAATTTCATTTTATCAATCAATTTTTTCATACCAACTACGATTCATCGTGAAATAATAAATTCGTTTTAAAACGAATAAAGCGCGCCTAATGAATAAAACTGTTAATTCCTTTACATAGGGACGGTTTTCGCATTGATTTCACACGTACAATTGCGCTCAGTTTAATTTTTCCTGACGAACATGCCACTCGGTTCTACCCTTCAGTTTCGTTTAGAATAGTGCACAAGCGTTGTCCGCATTCGCGATAACGACAGATGCGTGTGCCTTTTGATCGCTATTGATTCAATCCGTCCAATAAATACCATAAAAACGTGATACGTTTAAAGTTTCACACGCGCCCATCTGTCCCGTTTCACGTCGGTCCTATTTAAGATTTTCAACTCGTACAACAAACGATAAGTTTTGTACATATTAAAATTTTTGCGGATTGAACGCGGTCACGATGATAATTAAAAGTCATGAATTATGAAAAAAATCCCACGAATTACGATCTTCGCGGGAACAAAGAGCCGGCATTGTTCCATCGCGCGCGGCCGGAAGTTTGCCGCACTCCGGCTCTTTGCGACGAACGCAAAGTCGCCACAAAAGTTCCCGGCGCGCCGCCGCGTCGTCGCGGCTTTGTCACTCTTTTCACGTCGTTCTAATTAATTTTATTAACGAGCACCGCAAAACCATCGAGCGCCGAGCGCGCGGAAACTTTCGCAGGATCCTGCCGCCTTGAAGCGAAGGTTCGTTAACGGTCTCGCGGAGGCGAACGAATGGAAAAGAAGAGAGCTGTGATAACGATCGAAGTTCCCTTTCGGTAAAAGCTCGATTTCTACGCTTTTAAAGCTCGTCCCATTGTACACCGGTCCGATGAACACGACAGTGAAGATCGGGGGGGAGCAGAGAACGAATTACTAGCTCCGAGTTCAATTTGTAAGAAAAGCGCGGATTCTTAGGAACCGGTCACTGTGAGATCAACCTGGGTCTCACGGTTATCGAAATGGACACGCGGTCTCCTCGCAGAGCTTCGACTGCGACGAAACATTATTTCCCGCGGCGACCGTCCCCCGTCCAATGAATACTCATTATACGTGACGAAATTCCCGCTCCGTCCATTTTTTAATGAATAATGCAAGACGTCTCGGATTCAACGCGAGTAACACGTTACAGGAATCTTCGGTGTCACCCCCTCGACTCGAAATTGAAACAGGACCGAATAAAAATAGCTCCGCGGGATTCTCATTAAATCACAAGCTCAAACATGACGAATAACGATTTAACGGGCTTATGGAAACTGAAAGATTGAGAATGGCTGGACGAAGAACACGAAACCTGAAACGCGACAGAGACATACGATATGTTATCGGATAACTCATTAAGATGATCACAATTCGTAGAATATACGTACTAAGATACGCACGGAGATTGATCTTCCTAGGGAAACCAATTCGCGATACGAAGCAATGCACGGCCATTCCTAATGGAGTAAATGTGTGTAACGGAAACCCGGACAGAAGCGGCCGGACCGAACAGACACCAACTTACTACGAAGTTTATGTAGCTGCAATGTGTAACTCGATTTCGCGGAGTTAGTCGAAGGCGTCGATGCTGTCTTACCGAGTCCATTCCCGCGGGGCCGTGGGCCCGTAAATCGAATCACGGATCTTGGATCCCGGACGTGACTTAAAACTTGACTGCGTGTGATCGAGCTCACGGACTAAACGAAGCTAAAAGAGACGCTGGCAATGTCCTGGCGTAACCGGGACACTCGCGAGCATCATTGTAGGCATGCACGTAACGTAGAGATCGTGCTTATCCGATCTCATGGCGCTAAACGGAACAGCGCCGTTAAATATTTATGTAACGCATGGAGGATCGTGACCATTAATATGTCGCGCAATTCATTTACCGCGCTATGCCAGGTGAGATAAACCTTGTGACACAGATGTAACGGTAACAAGCCTGGTGTACAGTGTTCCGGTGTACACACGAACTTTAATAACTCCATTGAGTCGTTGTACGCGGATAACAGCCGCGAGGAGTACGACGAGAGAAGGGTGGTGGGTTGCGAAATAAATTGTCGCGGCGAGGCGCGTATTAGCGTTGCCTCGGAGGGAGGAGAACCACAGAGTCGACTCTCCTCACTGGGAGAGAGGTAAGTTTAAAGAAGTGGCAACAAAGTTTGCTAGATAGTCGCCGGACTTTACGGTGGATTAGATTTTATGATTCGGAGAGGGACACGGCTGGAAACAGTCCGCGGTTAATCGCAGGACGAATTAAAATATAAAAGCGAACTCCGTCGCTAACGGTGCTGCTAGTTCAGCTGAAATTCACCGCGAAAGGAACGGTCGCGGCTGTGCGCTCTCCTCTTCTGTTTTTGTAATTTAAACGAATCATCGTAATTCTTTGTCTCAACTTCGTCCTCTGAAGCGGAGAATCGCGAATGGAAGACAGAATAGAAATTAAGGTATTTGTGACCGCGTGAGCGGTAAAGCAGTCCACTTTTATGGAACGTTTGACACAGGAAACAGTTGGTTAAACTCTGGTGACGATCAAAGGGACGGCAGTGGTGCACGCTTCGGTCGGATGTTAGGCTCGGGATTTCTCAGCTAAAACCGGAAGTCGTATTTGCATGCCCGGTGACGTCGCCGCCGCCAGCAAACGGAATATTCGCCATTCATATGCATATCGGGGCCAGCTACCTTATCGCGCTTTGCCAATTAACCCTTTCCGGTGAAAACGTATCCACAATCGCTCGCTCGCTCGCGGCTGCATACGTGTGCGCGACGTTGGCAGTATCCGTTTGGCTCCTGGCCTGAAGAAATTTCAACGAAGCTTCCGCGAAATCGACGTGAGGGATATCTCTCTCTTCTTAGACACGCATCGCATCCGTTGAATATGCATGACGAGCTAATGCGAAAATGCTTGAAAAGTACGGGGGAACTCTCCATTGACGTACGCAAGGAAAGAGAGAGAGAGAGAAAAGGGGAGACAGGAATTGCGACTCGTTTTTCAACCGGAAGTCGCTTCGTTTGAAGACGACCGGAAAGGATATACCGAAGTGGAGGAAGTCGATGTTCGCCGCGGCGCGATGTTATCTCCCCGGTTAGGGCGGGCGCCCTCTCTGTCCACGGACGACGTAATTAGGGCAATTATGTTGAAAAAGACGTTCGTCGAAATTGCCGAGCGTCGTATCCAATTTTCGTTTAGACGACACTGACGAAGATCGACGAACGAAGGAATCCTGGTACCAGTGTAATTTTGGCTTTGCTCTCTCTTTGTACAGCGGAACGTAATTAGGGCAATCATGCCGGGAAAAGCCGCCTTAATGGAGTACGATAAAACGAAGAAACGAGATATCGGCCGGAATTTTTTTTACGCTCATCGCCCTCGTCGCGTAGCGGCGGCGTCGCGCTGTGCCGGACACCGATCGATGAAATTCACCGCGGATAGAAAGAAGAAGGATGAGGAAAAACGGGGAAAAAGTCTAATTCGGGCCGGCTATGACCAATAAGCGACGGAATTTTTACGACACCCTGTTATCGATGAGTGCAAACACGAGTCTGGCCGTCGGCCAACCTCCGCGAACACTTTCCTGCACGGTCGACCCTCGCATGCCCGACGGTTAACGGCCGTTTCAAAGGATAATTCTCGTAGGAGCGACGACCGAGCTGGTCTCGCGATATCCAGCATTCTTTTCCCTCGGACATCGATAAGCCTGGCCTGGGAAAAATTGGGTCGACGACCGATTCCGATTTCCGTTCTCGCGAAATTTTATATCACGGGATAACGAGCCGCGCTCCAGTTCGATTCGATGAGGAATTCGTTTAAACGAGAATTGAAACGCGCCACGTCATCCTCGCGACCGGGCAAACATTGAGCCGACAACGAATAATGATCCCTCCCAGAACGGGCCGAGGCATGTCGATCAAAAATTTTCGACTCGAATCGAAATAGGTCTGCAAACAATCTCGTCGTCGCGTGCACGTCATTTCCCTGGTTAATTAATTGACAATGCGCGCGAAAAAACAGAGTGAATTTCGAAAAACCTTGCTGTTTACCGGCCGATTTGCCAGTTGATTCAGTCTCGTGATTGTTCATTTATCGAGATGCCTGATTCGTTATGATAACAGGCGCGACGTTAAAAAAACGAAACGAGAATATCGTCACGGGTTTAATAGAATCGTTCGATCGCGACCAAAGTGAAATGCCAGACAGTTTAACCCGCTTCGATCGGCTATTTAGAGGCGAACACGCATAGCGGAACTTCCGGCGCCGCGTGATAAGCATACTTCGTTCCATCCGATTCACTTCCGCGGACGGTATGCGGTCGCACGTAGGGACACTATCAAACGTTCCGACTCTAACGCTTATTGGTTTTCCTAATTATTACCGAGCCGCATTCCGGTCGTTGATCGAATCGTTCGTGCATCGCTTCCCGTATCGAAACGTAATCGAGCTACAGTCGTATCCGACAAAGATCATCCCGAAAGCTTAAAGATTCGAAACGGAATGGCAGGATACAGTATTCCCTCGGATTGAAAATCCAATCATCGTTCGAAACGGTCCGATTGCCAGGAAACAGTTGGAAATGGCAAAGAAATTTCACTCACAATCCCGTGGAATACAAAGCGTCCGATGTACCAACGAATTAGACCTCTGTTCTCCAATTTTTTCTATCAAAATTGCGATTCTCATCTCATAATTACTTTCGCATGAGAAATTTTAAACATGCTATTATAAAAATAACCGCAATGAGATAGCGTTCCAAGGTAGAGAATCTGAGAATTAGAAGGTAGAAATTAGCGCGAAGACCGTACCTAATGCTGAGAGCGTAAGCAGAACGACCGGTCGCTAAGATCGACATCGGGAAGTTTGTTACGCGGTGCACCATTATTATCACTTAGAGACCGCGTCACGGCGACGGCGAAATTTAAGGAATCGTTAAACGGACGTGTGCAGTATCTCGAATCAGACGAATGTCGAAATTTTACTCGGATAAGAACGAATTGAGTCTTTCGAGTCAAGCGGTATCTTTGCTCTCGTCGTAATCGTTATCGTAGAACGAAATTAACGGAACCGGCCCATTAGTCGTTTCGCCCTAATCTTCGTTGCAGGGACCTCGGGGGTGGAAAAAGGGAGAAACGAGAGGATCGGAGGAGTCTGGAAGTTAATGTATGCGGCAGTGTAGCGACGTTAATCGACGAGAATGTTTAGGTAGCCGGTTTTGATCCTTGCAAACTTTCCGAATTATCGGTCGACGAGTAGAGAGAAGGAACAGACAGAGAGAGGAGCAGCTGAAGGCTGGAGGATGCACGGAAGCATGGACCGCTCGTTTGGTTACCTAATTCCGTTCGAAGTTAAATTCCCCTCGCACCACGTTCAAAGTGCATTCAGCCACCGTGCGGTGCGATTCGCGGCAAACGGTCGGGCAGATCCATCTCTGATTCAGGTCAGATTTGTTGGACTAACAATACCTACACGCTCGCTCTGTCTCCGTTGGTCTCGCGCGGTTCCGCATCAAAATTCCTTTGTGTCACGAACCGACGATTCAGCCCGAAACATTGTCGAATATTTTCATAACGAATTTGATAATCAACGACGCAAGGACAATCGAGGAGAATTCAATGCGATCCACGATGACTGAAAAAGGTCGCTGACGTATTCCCGTTGGAAGTTGGCTCGGCAAATATTTAGTTGTATCTCGGTAAATGTATGCCCAGTGAAGAATCAACAGCAAACAACATTACAAACTCAAATATAACGCACGGTATACAACCTCCTCTCGCGTATTACACACAGCAATGACCTTTTACGACTAATTACAAAAATGGGACGCCGCGCTGTTCGCCGAACCTGAATATAAACGCGTTAAAACGATGTCGGAACGATTAACGCCGCGTCGGATCCAGGTATTATATCAACGTGAAATCAATTACTCACGTGTCGGAGCAACGTTAATGAAAAGCTTCGTGGGACTTCGAAGCAGAGTTCGCAGACGCGTTTAAAGTTACCCGCATTGTCACGTGCAAGAAAAGTTTCGAGCCGCGTGTGAGTTTCTTAATCGCTATCAAGAAATACAACTTTCCGTAGTCGTGCCTCGTTCGATTAACCATCCGTATCAACAACAATAGACAGCCTTTAGCCATTATCCGCACGTCATCGTTATTCAAATTGTTTCACCGATGGAAACCGGCTACACGTCTTCCGCGTCAATTACGTCGAGTTAATTCGCCGAGTGGCAACCGAATGGTAGATACGGTGCGGATGCGGGACGTAGGAATGCGAGACGCGTGCTTAGAATCACCTGGCCTCGGTAATTCGCCTTAATGGGAATATGGCTTTCGAACGAGCAGCCACGTGCTTCCAACCTCGAGTGTCTCAGCCGCGTAATTGCACTGGTTTCACTGGATCCAAACTAGCTGCGTTTCGCGGAAGGATAGAGACAGTTACCCTGTTTTTCTCCGCTCGCAAACTTTCCTGTTTACGCGACGCGTCATGGTGTAGTTACTTTAATTAAAGCTTAGCGCAGCGATGTCAACTTTTAAACGAACGCGTCTCCCTCTTGAACGCCTAGCGCTAAATTACCGGAGATAATGCAGGGAGCGTAGCTGGCTCGAGGGAAACGAGACGACTCAAGACTACGACGCTAAGTCGGGGTAGCATTGATTGTAACTGGAGATCGGGACAGTCTCGTTATGCACGACTATATACGTCCGAGTGAATTAACATAGAATGAGGATACCGCGGGAGGAGAACCTAGCAACTGAAGCTCTGCAAGTTAGGCGTTAGCTAATGCCATTCCGAGATGCAAAGTTCCCCAGCTCGGTTGCCGGATTCTCGTATTTCACCGCGTCATCTTCTCCACTCGGTTGATAAATGAACAGCGATTATACATGTACACTCTGCATAAGTTTTACGACCTTCCGACTGTTCATTAGCTAACAAGAAATCTAACGAATCTCAGTTCATTAATTCTTCTAGTTATACACCGTCCCAAACGGTGTCACTCTGGCAGTATTATCGATGTATAGTACATACGACGGTATACATATAGAAAATCGATTGCGATGTATGTACATTCGGATTTTATTTATAGATAACGTACCACGCGAACATGAAAAATATTACCCAATATTTATGTTGTCAAAAACTCCTACGGACGTAGCCAAGCTGCGCGTTCAAACAACTGGATTACCCCGCGCAAACCCGAGTAGGAGTTTTCTTTCGCGAGTTCTATTCCTGGTTCGCTAACAATGTTGACGTCAGCTCGCCGGAGGAAACCGGCGCAGCGCGACCGACAATATTTGAGCAGCATCCGCCCATAGAGATCCCGTACGAAAGAAATCAGGGATTCCAGATAAAATAAGTCAGACCGGAACGGAGGCGAAGTGACCGAACGAACCCCGCCGACGAAACTTGTACGCTGAGCTAATGCCACTGTAAGGGGCAAAGTTTACCCGGTTTTCCGTCCCTTCGCGCCATATATCTCCCGTTCCATCCTGTTTCTCCCGCGGACCAGGGATTCCTGGTGTCCGCGAGACGCGTATACACAGCGGCGTGTCGCTACTCGAAACGGGACCATTTCACGGTGTCGCGTCACACTCCATAAAACGGATTATTCTCGCTTACATGTATTATCGTTGAATCGAGTATAAAGGAAACGTACAACGACGTAGTACAAACACGGAGAACCATTATTTGCTCGAATTAGTGAAGACTCAATTTGTTATCTTCGCTCTCTCGAGTTTCTTGAACTGTTAAAGGGATGAATCGAACGAGAAATTACATTTGTTTCTGTTCGTTTGCTCCAGGCACAACGACCTGCCATGGAACATACGCAAGTTCCTGAAGAATCAGCTGAGGGAGTTCAGGTTTGATGACCTGAGGGATACCCACCCTTGGTCACGGAGCGCCTGGAGCCACACGGATCTCAGAAGATTGAAGGAGGGCATGGTCGCAGCACAGGTGAGCTTTAATAACAACCGCAATAACGCGAGCACCCGCGAAAAGACATTAATCCAGAGAAATGTGGCCGTGGCTTCATTTCGCGAATCATGAAACCGGACGATATATATTTCCCCCCAGGCGTCCGTAGACACTGTTCAATTATTCGTCCAGTATCTCTTCCCGCGAGGAATGTTTAGCTGGAAATTCGTGAGGAAAACTCGAAAAGAATCGATGCCACCATTCCAAACACTTTTACCCTCCAACTCTACCCCTCGAGAACTACGGGTCGAAAAAGATTACGAGTCTTCGATCTTTTCCGCGAGAAGAAATGCCAACAATACCTGTCACCGAAAAAACTATTCCCCTGCCTTTTGTCCTCGAAGCTCGGCAATTAGTCTGGCACGCGATTTTTCAGTCCGGGAAAATAAAGTCGCTAGGAAACACCGTAGGAAAAGAGAAAATCGCGTGTCGTCTCACTTAGCAGTTTACACGTAAAAGTTGGTTTTCCTCGGTATTTCAACTGTACGACGTTACCCTTAGAACGGAACCACCGCAAACGCACGAATCGCGTGTCTCCGTTGTGAAATCTTTGTCTTACAACATTTCAATTACTGCAGCTTTCGTTCCTCGAGTTCGTACAACGAATCAAGCAACAAATGAAGCAACATTCCCCCGACAAAACCCTTTTTCTTGGGATTTGTTTGACGCGATAATGAAAATTTGTTGGCACGAATAATTTCTCATTAACCGAGAACATGTGCGTACCGAGCAACTTTAGTAATTAATTTTCTCAAGCTGGATCGAGATTACGCGCCAGTGAAACTTCACCACGTTCCCTTCGACACTTTTTCGATAAATCTCAGGAACGAGTTATCCTTCTTCCGTACAATAAATAAAATTCCCGAGGTGGACGTGTGTATACGAGGACGAAAAATTCCAAGAGATTTTACGGTGACCGTTCGTCACGCCATCGAGTCTGAAAAGCACGAGAAAAAGTTCGCATACCGAGACGTACTTAGGTGCTCTCGAACGAACCGAAGGTTTCACATCTTTCCAGGTTTTGGCAATGAAACGAATCTTTTTTCCACCGGGACTTCGGTCTTCGAATGGTCGCGTTTCAAGAAGGTCCGATCGGAACTTTCGTGTTTCACGAAAATGCGGGAATAACGGAGAGAGGCTTTCGGACCACGTACAGAGAGAGGAACAGGAACTATCTCGCGAGAATAGAAAATTCGCTCTTCCCGTTCACCGCTCTTCTTCCTCCTTTTGTGCCTTTTACTCCTGATGATGGCATTACGTTAAACGATGGAGGGAAGAAGATTGCGGTGCTAACAGAAAATTGTGATTGTTACAGCTATCTCGTGAGAGCGCGAGAGACGAGTAACGCCAGAGCTAAGGCTAGACGATCGAGTAAATCCAACCGCGATAAGCGATTCCTTATACGCTCCGGGAACTGCCAAAAGTACAGCGAACTATAATCTGACAATTTTGCACCCAGAACTCGACCAAACTCATTATCAGGATTAGCATTCACGTGATCACAAATTTATCTAATCTCCTATTACCATCCCTAATATATTAGGTTGGCGTGTATAAGATGTTTCGTTTTTAAAATTGAAAATCATATATCGTATTTTGCCTCATAATTCATATTACGAATACTATTACGAAGATAACACGATAATTTGACACATAGTAAGTATTTGGTTTAGTATTTTCTAGTACACCGATTACTGTCAGGAAGATGAGAAACAGAGGTCGTTTAAAAATCATTCCCTTTGCTTAATCTGTACTCACAGTACATATTTTATGTCCTAAATGATGTCGTTCACCAAAGAAATTGTCCCCTTCGAGAAAAACTTCGCGCGTAACGCGAGGGAATGACTTTTACCTCATAAATCTTGCGTAAACAGGTCGGGCTCCGGAGTTCGAGTGTACCGACGAGGCTGTTTTTCCGCGTGCACTCGAAAGAACCAGAGAAAGAAGCGCGCGCAGCCGTCTACTTGATATTAGACGGACAAATGTAGATCATAATTTCGAGTTCGCGTGTGTACTGAAACCTCGGAGACTGGAGCACATGCCCTTTTCCCGGGCGATGACGAAGGCGACCACCCGAGCCGTGTGTAATGAAAGTTGCTACCTGTGAAATTGCTTTCGCGATGAAATTCGTCGGGCATCGTCCGAGTGTACCGACCCTGGCCCCCGGTGCACTCGTATAATAACTCGTATCAGCCGCGAAGCGACCCGACCTCCACGAGTCTAGACGGGAATGAATATATTTTTGACAGTGTCTCGAGAGCCTACAACAAACCGGGGCTGTTTCAACGCGAGCACGAATGCCAAACCTCGTGGAGTCTGGTGCCTATACATAGAACCGTCATTTCATTCAGACGTAAATAAGACCCGGCTGAATAACCGATATGACCCGATGAAAACGACTTTAGTCCCGTCGACCCTAGATCTCCCGTCGGATAAGAGAACCACCCTCGGAAGTAAAATATTTAAACTCCCGGTCCCCTCGTTCGCAAATTCTATCGTAAACGTTGACGCGCAATCATGTAATATGAATCGACGGCTTTTTCGAGCTCAATGTAAACGCAGCTTTGAAAATAAATTGCGGCTCAGGTGCATGAGAATTCATTATGGATTTTGTAACGAGAATTGTGAAAAGCACAGGTGTTCCTCGAAATCGTAAACGCTTGAATGCTTGCTACGCAGTTCTATTTTATTCAAAACCGTTTTAGTCCGAATACGTTAAAATGAAATTCTATTCAGAGAATCAACAGTCGTGCTCTTAGCCGAATGAACACGCTGTGCAATCTCCACGGTTGTACATAAGAAAACTTACCCTCGGGAGACCTTTGGAAATACCGCAGGCTCGTTAGCAGCAAGTTCCCTCTCGACACCTTCTATTAGGACCTCGTCTACGCGCGATTATGGCAAATGTCCGCTAATGCCTACAATTAGCTTACAGTGCTCGAGTAAACGGTCGAATAGTAAGTTGCGAAAAGAACAGTGTAAACAGGGTGACCGAGTGAATGAAGTGAGCAAAGAATAGCAATTCACTTCCTCGATTAACGCAAGCTTGAAAGCACATGACAAAGAGAGACCGTGCAACTGGAAAAGTTAGAGTCGCTGGAGCCAAAGTAAAGGTGTGCTCCATTAGGTTTCCTACTACCAAAGTGTCACGGTAAGGGACGAAATTCAAATAAGCTTCTTACGGAACAGGGCACATGCGCCAGAACATGTAACCCCGCGACGTTCACGAGACCAATTTAATTAATACCGTAATTAAAAGCGAATACTAATTTTGTGAATAACGACGGAACGCCGGAGGTAGTTATGAATTACTCGCGCGTGCGGGCGCCAATTTGGGGAGGAGTGGAAGTAACGACGTTCCGAGTAGTAAGAAACGCTCGCGGACTTTGGTACGATTGCAGATAGTTGTCGAGCGCGATAACTTCCTCGATAAACAAGGTTACACGAGAGACTGTAGATCGAAATCGGAGGGTTAATACTGTTAGCATATTCGGGGTGTATCTGTTCGTCGAAGCATTGGAACCACTGGCAGCGTAGCCTAATTTTATGGGTCGTTTCTCAACGTCAGACTGTCCTTTAAGGTATTGAGTTCGCTTACATCGAGACGAAAGGGGTGACTAACCGTTTGTGTCCATCGAAACGGACACGTACACACATGCTTCTGTGTACGTAATACATACGCACTATCGGTGTGTATACAGAATCTCGCAAACCGGTCCTGATTCGATTCATCACTGTCCCGCTTAATTCAGGTGGGCAGAAAAGGCATCCGTCGCGAAGAGCTCACGGAAGCATTGATCACTCGTGCTGCTTTCGTAGACTTCATACCACGATCATTCATAATTCAATGAAAACGTGTGAACAAAAAAAGACGGAGAAAGCAACCTGTGTTTCTACTAACGATTCATAGAATTTCGAATGCTGTTTATTACGCGCTCCACAACTCCGTTGCTCAACTTGATTAAACCGAAGTTAATCTTTAATTATGATCTAACAACGTCTATTGTGCATTCTAACCAGTGTGAATTAACAACTATTTTACCTGCACTACCAAACAGGGTATTTACAATTTAAGGAAATATCTGAACGTCTTTTAAAATGAAATAACTTTTTCATTATCAAAAATGACATCATTTTCTGTGGGACCTCTCCAATCTTTATAAGAGATCCCAATAAAAAATTAAAAAATGCGATGTTTTCTCATAAATTATATAAGGAATCTCGGTCTCCTAGCGTTCTACTCTCTTTGATAATAATTCACGATACGTTTAAGCACTTGTTAATACAATGCAACAATGCTCTTCGTTACTAGTGTGTTAATGAATATTACATATCGTACTATGGTTTCCTGGTAAATCGATCGAATAAAACGTATACGCGGCGTTAATGCATAGAAAATCTCGAGCGCTCTACAGGCGTTTCCGATCGCACCCTTAAGCGATCAGCCGCACTCCCTAGCAACTGCAGTTCGATGTTGAATTTCAGTAGATTCGAAATACGTCGAGTGCGCGTTCTATCCGATACGTTCGATCTTCAAGCAGGGACTCGCACATATCGAACGGAAAATCGAGGTGTGTACCGGGAAAAAAAATTCATTCGCGACGAAGTGACTCGCATCAAGCGGCTGGCAAGGATGCTCGAGGCTGGGTTTCAAGCTTCTCGTAAAAATTTCACGAGCGCAAACAAACGTACACGTCCCTAATGTCATGAAATGGTCGCGTCACCAGGCGTATTTTTAAAGTGGGACAACGAGATATTTTTGCGGAATATTTTTACAAACGTCTGACCTCAAGCGACTGGTGTCCAATAAAAAGAGGGAGAAATGGAAACACGCGACAGAATAAGCAAGATTTTTATGAAACATTTAGGAGTAAAGAAGTTCATGTTTAATTAGTAATAACAGAATTACTTAGTTTGTGAGAATTACTTGCAAAATACAATGGAGAGTCTGAAGATGGCAAGGACGTCGCGTTTCAAGATAAAATTCTTTCATAGTAAATAAATTCTTCTTGCGGAAAGAAATTGCTTTGGTAACAGGCTAACATAAAAGGGAATAAAAGAAACGATTGCGTTAATGGGAAATCAAAAGTTCCGTAGAGTGGCAGTCGTTCATAGCGACAATTCGAGGTTGAAAAATCTTTTCGACGGGGAATTAAATTACTGCCGCGTTGCAATTAGCCTCCAGGCGAAGAGTCGTTCAGCTGCTTACAGCTGTGAGTAAATTGTGACTATAAAGGTTCCAACCTGAAAGGTAATGAAGTAGCGGAAACCCGCAGCGACGAAAGGAAATTCGCAAGGTGGAAACAACCGCTCGATGGTATGTACGTGCGTTAAAACAACAGCGAAAAAAAGGGCAGAACAAAGGGAGCGAACCACCTTGTGCCGTTGATTTACGACAGACCGACGACAACGTCACGCCCTGAACGTACATTTCATTCTGATGGTGTTGCAAAATAAAACTCGTGTCACAGCTATCTGCGTTGCAGGCGGAAAACGGCGAAATTGCTGGACGAACGACGGAAGGATTTTGAGAAAAATTTGGTCCGTCAGTCGCGATCGGTCAATTTCGAAGCGAATGAAGACCATAAATCGATCATAGGCGATCTGATACCGATCAAAGTTACACAGAAATCATTGGTACGTGACCATGACAGTGCAAATTTATACCGACGTTCCATAAGACGCGTTATATTCTCGAAGAATCGAAGGATCTTATTCCCGAAATCGTCGCGCACACGATGGTAATCGTGTCAAACGACTTGCTTTCGTTTGACGCGCGACAACCATAAAACTACGGTTTTTATGCCGGCTCACGTTCAACCCCTTGTAAACTCGTATGAAATATCACGGTTCGTGTTTAATCCTCAGGATCTGATACATCGGTTTAATTTACCCCAAGTAGAATATATTCTTAGCCGGTGTGTGTATATCACGAGACCCGCCCGGATAAATACACTCTTATTTATGGATACCGATACCCTACATTTAAAATTCAAAACGGCGTCCACCCGCTTCCGTAATGCGCTTTTAATTATTCTTGCTTCTACCTATTGATACATTACTCTCGTTTAAATAAATGAACAGAAATATATTGCCGTTTAGTATCAATTTATCACTGAGTACAGTGGAACGCGTATTTAAGTAGTATAGTCAACGAACGGTCAGGCACGAGAAAGGCACTCGTTACTACCGCTACTTGCCATTCATTTTTAAACCTTCATTTACGCATCGTGTACTTATAAATAGCATAAAAGTCATTTAAAATTTGTATATTTTTATTACAGTTCTGGTCAGCTTACGTACCTTGCTCCTCTCAGTATCTCGACTCGGTCCAGCTGGCCCTCGAGCAGATCGATCTGATTCGTCGGTTGGTCAACAAGCACCCTGAAAGCATGGTCCTCGTTACTACGGCGGAAGGTGAGCGATTTAGACTGTAATTCTACACTTTCTCTAATTCTAACTCGGAGACCGTGCATTTGATCGTGTTCACGTAGGTGCGCTCTCGAATTACGGGATACTTAACACTTCCACAGAGAAAACGGATAGATAACACGAAACGGTTTCACTTCCAAATAATTTTTCGAGCTAAACGGCCTTTGCGAAAACGAACCATTGACGAGGAACACGCGACGGCTACGAGTTAAACATCGCGGTCCGCGAAGATAAATTTTCAATCGGCCCGGGCACACGTTCGTTTGGCGACAGGCCAGAACGATTCGATTTTCCCCTCAGGCGAATCGCTGTCGGAGTACGCGCGTATCGATTCGTCAAAGAATCTCTATCGGGAAAGCGCGCGCGACCTATTTTTTCATCCCTCAGAAACAGGAACAGACGCCACGCTTTCAAACGCGACATCACGAGGATATGCAAACCTCGATGCGATAGACGGGAAAACTGATCCTAGGATAACAACACTTGTTTATTCCCCAAACATAATTTTGTTCACGAATAACCGAGACCAGTCATTACATCCTCTCCGGGCTATTAGATGACTGGTTCAAAGCTCGCATTAAATCATCAGATAAAGTAAACCCTGTTCCATCGACACAGGACGGAACATTCCGGGCCTCCTCAAAGAATTACGTTTAATGGAATCGCCGAACTGACTCGCAAGTCAAACAAGAAATTGTTAATTGCCAATCAACTCTCGTATAATGCAAACAGGCCGACGGCGCGTTCATCCTTGGAGATACACAACTTCCCCGCGACTTTCGTTGTCGCTGGTGTATCTTTCGTGAACTCAAAAGGCGACAAGATTTAACGCAGTGACTAGCGCGAACGAACCCGTGTAGGGAAACATTTATCTTTCGGATGAAAATAATCCACTGGATAAGATTCATATGAAACATTGTAAGCGTCTCCTCTCGAGACGAAGATACATCCTTGGACACCTTTAGTCATCGATTTTCGAAGGAAAAGCCGGCCACGTTTTAAGACGTCGGCCTGGGTGATCCTCCAAGCTGCGAGGCTTCACACGCGGAGAATATGAAATCGAGCTTCGAGGTCGACGAACGACGGGAATTACCATCCCTATTTGTTCCCGGAATGGGCCGTTCGACGTAACACACCGGCAGAATTTCTGGCCGACCGCCAATGTCACTGGTGGTAGCGGTTGGCACATGCCCCGCGCGGAAAGAATTCCCGGCGTTTTCTACCTTCAAGAGAGCAACGAGTTTCGGCGAGCGAACCGTCTTCCTCCTATCGCGTCGCGACGTCGCTTCCTCGTCGTCCCATTTTAATTAATTCCTCGTCACGATCAAACAGCTCGCGAGACGTCGACCAGGATAATAAATGGACTCGATGAAGAGTCGCCTACTCGGATCTTTTCGGGACGTGCACGGAAAACGATCCACCGCGTCTGTCGGGACCTCGGGGAAAATTTACGCACGTACGATATGAAGTGGCGGATGCCGATCGAGGTCGACGAACGTCCGACGTCTCGTGTTTGCTTCCGGCCGGTCGTTCGACGTCGCGCATCCCCAAGATTCGCCTGGACGGATGCCAAACGTCCGAGGGAAAACACGACCGAGCCCCTCCCGGCGCGGCGTCGTGGAAAAATCGGACCGGCACTTCCCATTATTATCATCATCGTGTATACGCTTTCGGGAATTTAGGATGCGCCTTTTAAGTCACGAGGGAGGGACGCGATCTTTCGAAAAGAAGCCATCGTTTCTGTTGAATGGAACATCTCCTTTGCTACTAGCCGTAAATACTTTGAACGCCCCAGAAAAGAGATACTTCGCAATTCCTTTAAAAGAAGAATTTTATGCAATTTTTATATCTAACACTTGCTAACTAAATTGATAACACGCATATTCTAGATTATTCCATAATCTTAAAAGAAATGTTGTATATAAACTGAAAAATATTTAGAAAGAATTTTAATACATCGAATTAATAATACAGTAGAATCTTAATTATCTGCGGGATAACGCCGAGCAATTGGAATAATAAAGACCCACGTACTATTCCTATTTCATCATTATTAATTTCGGACACGCGAAATTCAAGTAAATGGGGTTTTACTGTATTCATAGTTTTGGAGGATATGAAAAATACAATACGAAAAAAATTGTTATTTCTGTTATTTGATTATACGAACTTACGAAAAATACGAAATAAAAACAGAGAAAAGGACAGCAGGTGTACAACAAAAGCAAAAACAGTGAATATCAATGGAATCCATATTGACCAACTATAAATTCGCCCAGCAAATGGAAAAATGTAGAATCTCCATTCCACCGTGCTCGATAAACAAAACCGTGACGACTGCATGTCGGCATGCACATGCATACGTAAATAGACATGCAATATTCGTAGAAAGAAACGATTTTCTTCACGGTCTTAAAAGCAAACCTTGCTTTCCTTGACTGATTTATGCAATGCGCAATATCAATAAGTTACGGACATTTGTCAAGAGCAATCGCTTAATGACTGATAATGGCAAGATGAGACACAATACGACATCACTTGAATACTCATTGTTACGAGAAATCAAACTTTTACTTTACTGATTCCAAGACAGTCTCTTTATATACATAGAATAGAACATTTGGTGTTACTCACATTTTATAAGACTTCTTGACGATACCAGAGGCACATTTTCACAAGAGCAATAAATAATTAACACGAACGAAATTGTTAACCTATATGAACTACGTGACGAACGACGCACATCAGACCTAACTTCCGCGCGTCACTTCACGAAGCTGCCCGACATCAGGCACGAAGATTAACGATTACGCACGATCTTCAATTCGTTCGACGAAGACACGACACTTTATTTTGATATCAGCATCGGCACTCGGAAATAAAATAATGGGACAGGATTCCGAAAACTCTCGTGTTTTCCTCAACCACCGCTGCTTGAAAACTTTCAATGCTAGGAGCTTGTACTTTACTTCGTAAAAATAACAATTAGAAATGTCCTGCGTATTTTTCTCGCATATTTATTTTTGCGTCCGTATTAAGTCTTTAATTCAATTGAACACCAATTGGCAATTAAGGTTTGATTTTTTACTCGAAATTGACTACTTATGTTAGAGTTGAAGTTATTTAATTAACTCAATTGGAAGGAATGTGAATTATCAATTGAATATCTGTTTAGGGTTTAATGATTCAAGTGTTTTGCGTTTTTTCATTCTCCTACAATTTTTACAGACCTTTGAAGCATTTTTCGCATGCATGGTTTGATCAATGTTTCGAGTAACTAAATATAATATCTTCGGTTATAATTCCAATTCAGCATTTTAATCCTTAAGCGGATTATTGAGGCTGTTCCAGTTACGTACAATTTAAAATTAATAGTTAGAGTTAGTAGGAAGTTACGCGTGTGGCGATAAAGTGTAAATCAATGGGCGCGGTAAATTATCGATTCATCGACAACATATTGCTACTGTTTATTTTTCGGTCGCTCCTCCGCTATGCGTTTGACGTACCATAATTGGTGGTTACCCGCGAGTCAGATGGTAGAATTAAAGTTGTCCGAAACAAATGGTACTGGACATTCAATGTATCATTAAATGTCACGAACGAATTAAGGATGTATAAGCTATTATACTTAAATAATGCTAGCATGTTGAATTTGTTATGCAAAATTTTAAATCAATTTATGGGTTTCTTGAAAAATTATAGTGACTTAAAATTTGCATGTACTCTTATGGTAATCAGCAGTAATCCAAAGAAGGTATTTGGTGTGCACGTGCGAAGT
>NW_017170028.1:322334-337316 GCF_001652005.2 Ceratina calcarata | reverse complement strand
GCATAGAATCTTTCTTTGTAGAGGCTATCAGTGCCTACAACTTCTGTATAAAAAAATTTTGTTGTTCTGTATAAAAAACTTTCTCTGTTTTTATCGATATGTGTCAATTCGATATACGAGAGATTACTTCAATTAGGAAAATGAAAAATAATTGGAAAACAGATGGGGATTGAAGTTCGTACGTGTTACACATGAAAGAAAGACAATACTAATTCGTTTCGACGAGATTGTGTCCGTACGGACGAATAAATTCGTCTGGCCACAGGGCGAGCCTTCCATTAGCGGGAATCCGAAAGCTTCATCGCGTGTGGTCGAAAGCGGAAAAGTTCGAGCTCCCAGCGACAAATAGCGTATCGAGGGTGAACACCGCGGGGGTTGACCGGTCGGCTGCCACGCGGGGACACAACGTCCGGGCGTTCCCGACGAGTAACCCCGGAAGCAGCGACCTAACGTAATTTGTTCGTGGTATTTTAATCGAATCGAAACGACACCGAGCCCGCGAATCCGATTCCGGCGAGACCGATAACCTCGCCCTTACACAAGCTGGGCTCGATTAAAGCGATTACGCCGGGGGCCGGGAATCGAATTCAGTCTAACGCCGGCTGACTAAATGCTGACAAAATACCGGCGGCAAGAAGTATTCGTTCCCCTAAAGTCTCGCGCTTCCATTATTCTCCGCTCGAGATTAATCAAACCTCGTTCACGGTCCGATAATTAATGATCAGACTGATAATCGTCGACAACGAGGGCCAATTTAAATGATTCAATTAAACCGGCGATCGAAGATGATAGATAACTTTAATGAATCGAGCGCATCGAAGTCGACGTGTCTCGAAACCCGAGAATTTATACGTGACGTATAACTCGGGGCCGTAATAATTAACCGAATAACGGTGCTCGAGGTGATAAGGAAGTTGGAGCTGCTCGGATATCTACGCCGGAGATAATTAAGACAATAATAATAACGCCGGCAATCGAGGATGTTTCAAGCGAGATTTAACGTGTGATTTCAGGTATAGAGAGAGCGCACAAGGAGGGTAGATTAGCGAGCCTGATAGGGGTCGAAGGGGGTCACGCGGTCGGGACGAGCCTGGCTGTTCTGAGGATGTTGTACGAGTTGGGCGCCAGATATCTCACCCTCACGCACACGTGCAACACGCCTTGGTGAGTACACCAATCGAGACGTCGCGTCGTTTGCCTATAGACTTTTAACCCTCTGATTTCGACGTACTTTCGAGACGAGACGATCCACGAGATGACCTTGCGAGTCAATTTCCCTAATTTTCCTTTAGGGAAAATCGCAAGAAAATAAGTATAACTTTTTTATTTCTCATAAAGAAGTATCGATGGAAAGTCGGAAATCAAAGGGTCATTGAACTCTAATCAAAAAGCTCCACGGAAATATAATTTAAAGCAGGGTAATAATTCAGGCAGGCGTTAAATGATTTTCGCGATCGTCGCGTGACGCGCGCTGTGTAAACACGTACAAAGAGCATTGTCGACGGCAATTCATCATAATGCGTTATCGTCCGCGCATCAATCATCGAGATTCTTCGTAACGATTTAACAGCCAACGGAAATATCACTCGGGCGTGACGGGATTCACATTCGAGAGCTTCGCGAACAAACAACAACGTGCGAGTTAGCGAAACCGCGGAACTAAAAGACACTCGGCAGATAGTTGGTGAACGGGAGTCCCACGAATGCGAGAACAGAGTTTTATTGTGGCAACGGCAAAAATGTGCCATAAATGGGCGCAGTTAAAGGAGAAGCGCGAGATACGAGGCGAAACTTTCGCGACGTGCGCTTTTGCACGCACAATAAATTTGAACCACGCCTCGCTGCTCGAACGAAACGGTCTCAGAACCGGTGCAGGTATTTACTGGCAGCAATATTAGCCATTCAAAATTTCGGAATTTCCGCCTCGCCGATAAACGTTCAATTACTAAAGGGTCAGCGATCGTCTATTGTTTAGGGAATTTAATAATCTCTGACGTACTGTATTTTGTACGGGTTTGAACCAGAAAAATCAATTAAATTCGAGCGTGTATCGACATTTTCTATGACCGAGTCATTTTGTACGAACCCCGGGCTTTGACAGCAAACGAAATTGTTAAACTCGCTATGAACGCGTTGCAACCAAATTTTAAATTCAAACACTAGAAAAGCCTGGGTGTGTATTACTTAGTTCATGTAGCGGCTCTTAAAAATTCTCGACAAAACGGAGGTTGTGTCGGGACGTGTCCGGACCAGCGAACGACTCAAATTTCAACGCGTATCGGTATTTCCTGTGACAAAGCTGTTCTGACAGCGCGATCGAAGTTCGCGCCGCTTGTTTCAGTTTGATGTTTCCCAATTGAGAGATTCGGGATTACGTAAGGCAAGGGTTGGGAACGCGGCGACCCAGCTGCGGGTGTCGGCGGAAATATTATTCCGGGACAAACAGTAGATGAATTTACTTTTACGAGGTGGCGCAGGGTGCAATGACCGCGCGTCTAGGTGTCAGGAAGAAACGGACGATGCACAGAACTGGTTACGAGACAATAAAAAAAAGTTTCCAACCGAGCGACGTGGCTCGACAGTTTTTTGCGAGAGACGCGTTTCCCCGGGAAATGAAGTTCAAATTTATTTTACACATAGGTTGTAAAATGAAAATTGTTATGCGACATTATAACGGAAACGGTTGAGCAGAGATCGCGGCTAGCCGCACGAGATCAAACAATTTAATTCCGAACGAAATTTGAACAATTCTGAACCTCCCCTCTAAATATGTCGCAGCTATAACAACTTCCACGATTTACGGACGCTTTGTAACTATAAGTCCCCCGTAAGTTAGCGAATAACTTTTACAATTACTCGGTTTTAATTACCGTATCTTAAGACAAAAGATAATTAACACGAATGAAAGTTTTGCCAAACGATTATTGTCTCGCTTAGTAAACAGCGCGGTGAATGCGAAATACATGCCGGGCTTTTACCAGCGGGAAAGGGTTTAATAGCTGGAGTTAAACTTTGCGACTGACTCGCGCGATGTATAGGCATCACGTTATACTAATTCCACGGTGCTCGAACGTAAAACAGCCTAGCAGAGGGACGCGACGAGCGTACGCACGCCGATGAAAAAGCATAGGACGTCCCGTGCGAGATGATCGACGATTTTACCTTTCGTTCGCGAAATTTATAACATCGGCAAAGCCCGACACCTTTATTTATACGTGGTATTACGTAACGCCGCCGCGCCGTAGCGGAACGATGAATCATGCGCGGATTAATGGAACCGTAACAATATTATCTGGGCGCTTCGGAATTTCCGGTATCGACCGTGCGTTTTACGATTCCGATAGATTCCGGCCGATACGTTGATAAATACCTATGCGAAAGGACGCTTCAACTGGTGGCCAGCTCGCTACTGGTTAAAACGACCAGACACACCAATCACTGTGCTCGAATCGCCAAGGGAAAATGCAAAGTGATCGCGACATTCGTTCTCTCGATTTGATTTGCGGTTTAAGGTATGATCAGATGAAACAACCGAATGCTTGTGCTTCTTCAACGTTTTCAATTATCATAACTTTCTTATACAATTTACTTATGCAAATAAGCTGCAATATTCTGATAATTTAAAAAATCATTCCTAATCATCAGACAACGTAATAAATCTTGTAAGAGAAACGGTGGCAGTTGATAGCGTAAACGTTTTATGCCAATAAATTTAGTATTCCAAATTGTTAAATTGAGACTAAATTTTTTTTCACACGAGAACGATTTAGCATAGACAGATGGAGGTGTTCTGCGTTTTTCGTTTGTTCTAAACGCACACTTGGTGTTACGTTGCGTCGGTTAGAATCGTCGTATCATCGTTCTGTTTGCCAGCTTAGAGAGAATCGCGCTAATACGGACGATTATCGCCCCGAAATTGCAGCGGACTCCTCGAAGCTCGACGCAATGTTTCGTGCTAGTCGGCGTCTCTCTCCGTAATCCTATCAACGTGAGAGATGTTTACGAATCTGTCCGGCAGCGTTATCGTCCTCCGCAAATTCGTCAGGATAATAGTAATTAATCCCATCGCGGACAGAGATTTACCGCTAGGTACGATGTTTCACTTGATCTTATTCTCGCGCACAGGACACGTTCCAAGGATCGTATCACTCCGCTTCTTGCCAATTTCAATTCTACATTCTGCGACTTCAACGCGTTATATACGAAATCTTGAAAAGCGTGCATCCACTTGTATCATATTATTCTTTCGTCTCGTCTTCACACATCAATACATTCGTTAAGTATAAGTGCAAAGCTTGATGCAAAGTAATGATATAATGCAGGTGCAATAGATACACAACTTGATTAATTACAGCTTGTCAAACAGTTGAAAGCGACGATACTGTGGAAACCACGTTTTGTCTAACAAGCCTGGCAGAATAGTAGTAGGTATTTAATCAGGGTGGACAGGGACTTATAATGTTTAATCTTATTTTCGAACTCGGGGCACGTCTCGACAGTGAGCCGGATTGGATATATTCGTCCGGTATCCGCACTCCGAATCAAGACGTTTGTATACGATGCGGACGTACAATCTCCGTGGGATCATTAGGTTCACGAACAATTCTGTGGACCGCGAAGCGGGGATTGCTTAGTATTACGAACGTGGAACTCTATGATTAGAGAGCATTGTACGACAGTAATGCTGAGGATTGTTACTATTGAATTACTGACCTATTGGTTCGTTAGGGCAGAATGCAGCACAGCGGATGAACCCGGTCAAGTAGCTCGCATCGGTGGTCTCTCCAATTTCGGCAAGGTGAGTAAAATACGAACTTTTTGTTATTTACCGTCTAGGCAAACACCATCCCTCAAAATAAATATCCAAGAACAGAAGAGACTTCACCCACGTAGACTTTCATGATCGTCATGAGACGTAGAAATTAACTTATCAGAAATTCGAAACAATTTGCAGTAAATTCTATTTCAAAAATTACGTCAAAACATAAATAGATGACGGAATTAATAATAATAACGCTTCTATTTAAAAACGTGGAGGTGACTATGAAATCTGTCTGTCTGGACATTCCTTTTTTTCTTGTCATAAGTAAGTAATAACTCGTGAACAAGTTTATGGGCAGTTCAACGTCTGATAATTGAACTTGCTTTTTTTAACTTCACCGTTCTCAAGCTCATTAACTTATGTAAAAAAAAATGTAGCTGATCCTGTGCCACAGTAATAAGTAATTTGTGAAGAATGTTACGGAAAGTTTAACATCTGATAATTGAACTTCTTATTAAATGAGTAACTTTGGCTTTCGTTAACGGAAATTATTCAGCAGGAACGAATGTACAAATATTTACTCCGAGTTAAATAAGTTAAATCGGCTTTTATAGAACGGAGGAGGTAAGTAGACAGAGAAAGAACAAACGGGAAGCTTCTTCTAGTTAGAAGGATTTCCTCGAATGACAAGGAAACCTGCGGTGTTTTGTGCACCGGATTAAAACATCCTGTACCTGTCTATCCGGTTGGTCGCGCGTCGCGTTACGAGAGGAAGCTTTTCATTCCCTCGGATCGTTTCGGACGGAGCCCGATCGTAAATCCACCGCCTACCCTTTAACCCCTATCAGATCGATGGACCATCGCGTCCACGAATACAACGAGAGTTGAAAGATAGATCTGGCGAAGGAATCTTCGAAATACTCAGAGCTTATGGGAAAAGGAAAAAAGATTTCGAAATTCGGAGGACGGATTGAAACGCGAGTTATTTATGAAAATTACCTGCCGGAATTCGCGGTATTCATGAATTCCTGGGCGAACGTTGCCTCGATATATGTATGCGAAAGAAAATTATGGGCCGCATCGATCAGCCGCGGGGCTACAATCGTTCGCATTTTAAGCGCGCATACCACGAATGGTAGGTAAAGTTCCGTTTCCAAAGAGCGACCCGGAACAGACTCGAGGAAATTTGCACTTGCACGCGTTCTTCTCGAACGTCGTTCGCGGAACCATGATTCGCCGAAGTAAACGCGAAGAGGCAGCGCGTTTCCTAGAGAGAATAAGGTATAGTAAGGAATAGCTTGACGTGACGTACAACTCATAGAATATTCTCGAAAGTGAGTGGTCGTTTAAAAATGGAGTAAGCGCTCCCAAGGGTGTCATCCGTATTCAAAAATGTATGAAAAATAATTTCCAAATTGCCTTCGCTGTGAGATCGCCCGCAAAGGCAACTACTTTCCACTCTTTCGCTTCGCGTTTGACGCGTACCTGCAGTTTTGCTCCAGACCGTTTAAACGATGTCACGTAACGATATTATTCTCGGAATGATTAAGAGTTTACCTCGAGTCTATGCTTCTTTTACCAGCTTACGCTAAAGTTGCATGAGTACACTGCGGCGAGCTCTATTTACGGAATGTCAGAAAAACGACAGACAGTACCAGAGGGATGTTTTCCAGCGACGAGGGAGAGATATGAGAAACGACTTTGGGTCCCTACGACCGCGATACAAACCGGGAACGTGACCGGCCGGGCAAGAAACCGAAAGATCCGAAATAAAATATTATTCTCGTGTTAAGCGTCGCGATCCTGGCACTTAGTCAATTTCACCGCGATCTAATTATTTTCGTGGAAACGAGTCGCGTTTTTCCGAGCGTTAAGTGGATCGTCGGGCATCGTCCTTGCGACATGGAGAGAAGTCACGGAGGATGTTCATAAGTCACGCCGCGAAAATATACCGTGTCAAGTATTTATTGCAATTCTGCCCTCCGTAACCGCCGGGACAACAGTTGACGTCCCTCGGGCTGTTTCACGAATGGAAAAGACCAAAAAGAGAGAAAGATGTGAAATAGAACGAAAAAAGTGAATTGTATGAGAAACTACTCAGAAACCGCGGTCTCGACTTAAGTCAAGAGAAAGTTCTACAGTTGGGATGGAATAAAAAGCGGAAGATAAGAGAGAAAAGGCGACCTTTAAATATTCAACGAGGTCGCTTACATTTTCTGCGATTTCTTTGGCTTTGTTAAGCCCCCGGTCGAATCGTTTGTTTCGTTCGCATAACTGGAATCAAACGCTGCTCGCTTTTCTGAATCATTATTTCCCCTTCTTCTGTCAAAACCTTTTCTCTCGATTTCCTCGAGTTACCTCGCTCTCCTATCGTTACGCATACGACAAATTTCTCAGGATTCCATATAATCTCCCTCTTCATGAGAACCACATGAGATCCACAAAAATTCACAAAAATGTTTCAACAAAAGATGTACTTATTGTCGTAACTCTACTAGTTGGTCTAACGATTCCACCAATGCCTCTTACATTTCGTTATTCAACACGGTGTTTCATTATTTAAAACAATTGAAAGGAAATGTAAAACCGGAGAAACGTAATTTGTACGAAGTTAAGAACTGTAAGTATTTATCTCGCGAGGCAGAAAACGGACCTGCAAGAAGCATTAAACACTTTACATTTTACATGAATTCCCGAGAATGTACATGTCCAACCTCCTAGGATCAGCCCTTTTTCCACGTGACATCATCTGCGCACGGAGACGTTTATATACGATCCACTACTTTTCTTTTATATCTACCTTATTCGCCGGTAACACCATTTCTCACCCACACCTGCGTAATAAACAGCTCCCTCAAGTGCTTAATAAAAATTCCGCGTGGTCTCGCCGGAAAAAGGAGAAGAGGAGATATACCCAGGTGGATACTTTTTCTCCCCTCGCCGACTGCTTCTTTCCCGTTAACCGTCTTTATTTCGCGGAGCCTCCTAGCCTCCTTTCTCCGATTTCACAGCTCTGAGGCGACGTTCTACATACCTATATGTGGTAATTCGACGAGGAAAACGCGATTCGTCGCGAGGGAAACTGCGGGGATGAAAAATCATAGTAGACGTTCGCATGGTTCCACCATTTCATCGCGCTCGCTGCTTTCTTCCGCATCATCGAACGAACCCGCCGAGCATCTTGGAAAACGATACATACTCTCGGAACGACGACAACGATCACGATGGCAAGAAGATTGAAATAAAGTAGATCGTACAACCTGAATATTAGGTTCGCGCACGTGCGACGTCGTTTTCCGCAGATACATCGGATTTCTTATAGAACATCATGCGTTCCATGCAGATAATTTGTCAATTACTTTCGCAAATTCTATTTCCTAAATTCTAAACGTGAACTCCAAAATCTCTCGTATGCTACGTTTGTATCTTGATGGTTCCGAGTAACTCATTTCAATGCTATCCAATTTATCTTCGCTTACTTTTATAATTGAATTCCAAGCTTAAACTGATTTCTACGAAATCATCGTACTGGTTAATAGTATTATAATATATTCTAATGAAGTTGCAATTTTGCTTATCATTCGCTCGTTTCATCTTTTGATTCGGAACAATGCAGGATGGAACGGGACGAATAATTTTCAACTGGAATATTCAAAGGGGAATAAATTGGGTTCATATGCATCAATTTGTTACATATAGAATTACGTGAGACAGAGAGTATCACTTTGAGAATCAATAAGGTCGAATCGCGTAGAAAACCAATACCGCCCGCCGTGAAAGCTGCTTTTCTCGGTGATTCTGAAAAATATGTACTTTTGTTCCGACCACCTTTCGTTTATCGCATTACCGCGTTCAAAGGGGCAATCTGCTCAACTGTGACGTAACTACTTCTTTATTAGAGGGAAAATAATGGTTTCAAAGAGAGAAAAAGAGGCATCCCTTTTGTCGAGAACCGAACGGGTCGAGTTTACTTGTTCGTGTTAAATCATGATTGTACCCGAAAGTAATGTAAACACTCTCTACGAAGACGTCTACCGATTGTTCGTCGATGTAGGGCATCGCGAAAGAAATACCGAGGTGGAGGAGACTCACTTCCGTAATTGTTTGGTCTCGTTGAACGAACTCGTCCAAACGACCAACGGAGAACACCGACCGACCTGCCCGGTCTGCCCGACTCTATATTTCTAACCGCAAGCTCGAGTTCAAGTGCAAACATGAATTTCTGTGAAGAGGACAGTTAGTGTATCCCGTCCGACCTCGATGAAGCTGGAAGTAACTCCAGCGAGACGTCGGTTTCGAAACAATGAAAACACCCCGTGGTCGGAAGTCGTGGCAAATTCAAGAAAACATAATTCGGGCGCAGCAATTACAACCGGGACTTGCTGCTCGCTCGAGGGAAACATTTCGCGGTCTCCGTTCTCTCGAGTACACGAACGGGAGGAAGTGCCCTTGATAAACGCGGCCGCAACGCACCAATTTCAGAGCCGCGTTTCTCAAACCGGATAATTAATCGATTCGTATCGATACGTGTCTGATCCCAGCGACGCTGAGAACGTGTTCGGTCTCGGGCCGACGCGTTCGGCTGATAGTCCGTTTGCAGGACTGGTTGGAAGCGAGGAAGAAAGAGGAGTCGTCAAGTTGCATTTTCAGAAGAACGTACCACCAGAATCGTGTAATTCCATCTTAACGCCGTGCTACCCCGTTTCAAAGAGTTATTACGGCACGGACACCGATGCCGAAGTAGAGAGAGAGTGCACTCAAGACGAATTTACACCGTGCACTCCAGTTTCAATTTTATTGAATTCTACAGTAGAAATTGCATCGTACAAAATGTATTTCACTCGCGAATTAGACTCGGGTTCAAGGATGAATTAAGGAAGTCGTTCTTACAATATTTAGAAACTGATTAATTATTTGCTTCGGTGATTAATCATCCGTTGGGTGTTCAACCAAGGTGAGGGAGGCTATAATAAACGGAACAAAAGAAAGGGGAGAACTGGAAAAAGCATGATTTATCATGTTCCACTGTGCAAACTTCGCGCGTGACAATAGGGCAATATCGTCGAAGGAGGAAGGAACGGGCAGAGTGGAGTACACGCGTAAAGAGTGATAGTTTTTTAATGAGAAGCGTTTCTCGAAGCGTTTGTCAACGAATCATTAACTGCAACAACGACGTTACACTTAACTCGCGATAGAAGTCGAGAACGTGCATGGGGAATTTCTCACTGACGAGTTTGCTGTTGTACTTATTAATATTTCATCGTCCCGTTCAGCCATTCTCTTCCCTAATTACATGAAGTTTCCGAGTGTGCGCTAACCATTACCTCGTTGCTCTATCCCATGAAGAGTCTTTAAAACTGCATTATCATTCCACCCTCGATCCCGATCTTAATTTCGAGAATCTATAGACCATCTCATCAACGACGCTCAACTTTCCAACAGCGGTCCCTCTATTAACTTCTTCGCTTCCCGCCCCCTCGCCTCTCCTCGACAAACATAATCGCGAAATCGATTTTCATTTCGACGTCCGCGATTCACTCGTCTCGGCTTTCTTCCGATCGTTTCACCGTCTCAGCTCCTCGTTCCCCGAATTGCAGACATACTCGACGAATTCGACGTGATTTAACGTTAACAGAAACGGATGAAAATTCACAGAAATGTTGGCTCTAAATCGGTCTTTTGGCGAGGTCTAAGTACCCGGCGCGATCTTGCGAGAGAATCGTGATCGCTCGTTGACCCGTGGAAGATGTTACGGGACGTTGAGCAAATCACAACCTCGCAAGTTCACGACGCTCTGACCGACAAGTTTTCGAAGGCGGTCCGCAGAATGACCATCCACCCTTTTGAGGGCAGCTGCCTGTTTGTTTCGGAAACTTCTCATCTAAACTGGCGGACGCGGGCATCGACAGTTTCGCAACAGAAGTTGCTTGGCCGGCGATAACGCCAGCAGCCGGCAACAAACAGACGCGTCAACGGGAAGAAGTTTCACGGTCCAGAAAGAATGAGATAACCAACGACGATGCTTCGCGATCCCTCGATCAAAAGTATCAATCTTTCTAACTGCGATAAAAAATGAAACGGGAGCAATAACTTTCTCTTATGTCAGATGTAGTTTTATACGTTCGGTCCATCTGTTGGTGCTGCTGAACTTTTAAACAAAGAATAGTTTCTTCTTGAAACATCTGATCCGCGCCAGTTTTTCGAAACTGGGAAAATGTTCAAGGGAAAATCTTTCGATGTTTTGCTATCGGAAACCAGCGAAATTTCGTGTTATCACGGGAGAAAGCGATGGTCTTCAGAACTAATAAAGAAGAGGGTGAAGCAGCTGCGACATTAAAGGACTAAGTATCTTTCCAAGAGACCAACGGAAGAATGAAGAGCTATTCGTCATACTGTCGGACTTACGGGATGTTACCCTGCCTTAACCTCAAGATTCACGAGGGGTAGATTTTTTCAATGGACAGGATGGAAAAAATATAACTGGCTCGTCCTGACTTATACTTCGAAGAAATGAATCGCCCTGGGTGAGTGTATCATAAAAAACGGAGTCAGTGACCTTCGTCTAACTTTCTCTGCGAAGGATCCCTGCCATTACTTTTCATCCCCTATATGTCCTTTTGCACGATGATAAAGCGCAGTAGTAGACAGTAAAATTATCACTTATGGAACATCGAGGAAAAATGACATGATTCCTTAATAATTAGAATAATAATAGCAGTTCAGTTATCAGAAGAATCAAACAAGATTGGCTGATAAATCGGTAAAAGAACGAAAGGAAACTGAGTGAACGGAGCTCTCAGAAGATCCAACGGCTTTTATGAACTCGTCGTTTTTCCAGTGAATATCACCCTATCGTGCGTCAACCGCACGTGCTCCCTCTTTTATATTTTCGCGAAACGCTTAGCGTCCTCTTGTTCCTTTCATCCTCTCTCCTTGTAAAGGACAACCGAGAAATTCTTAAATGAAATCCTTACCATGTGAAAATTCTATTACTAGCTCTTAAAATTTCTTCACGATTCAACGATACATACAATTAAGGGATTCGTATTTCCCGTCGTAAAATAAGAATGCCTCTATCATCTATCGCTTTTGCGCGTTTTAAAAGCACAGGATTCTGTCCTATGTTCCACGATGAAACGTCGCGATTGCTCTTAGCCTGGCGGATGTAACGTCGTTTCCGTCGAGGGCTGAGATTCTCGGCGTCGGGAACCGGAAGAAAGACGCTGAGCGAGATTTCGCGTACTATCCAGATTAAGAAACTATATGCACGAACATCAGGCCGGAGTGTCTCGCGGAACGGGAGAAACAATCACAGAAGAGCAGAGAAGTTTATAGCGTTGTTAATTTAATGAAACGTCCGCGTTTAAAGCAACACGCGATCGCACGGAGCAATCCTCTTGATTCATGAGATAACTCTCCCACGTGTCTACAACGATCAGTGCAAGCGAAAGATATTGCTACTAGGCTAATTCCAGGGAATAGTCTGTGCAGTTAACAATAGATTCATTCCTCGCCGATTTTCCCTCGAGTACAAACTATGATTTCATTGCACCTGCTACTCCTTCGATAAATGCGACGAAATCCTGCGTGTCAACTAAGAAAATTATGACTGATCTTTTTTCATTGTTGCTTTAACGAGGTGAATAACGAAAGGATACCTGATATTCTATTTCAATGACGGCAAACAAAACGGAAAATAAAGAATGAATTTTGAGAGGAACGACAAACGAAATAAACAGAAATATCGAAAGATTTGGTCCAGGACAGAGCGCTAATTTAACGAAGCATTCTTGTTTTATGGACGAGACATAACCCCGGAAAGGCAAACGGGAAACGTTGTTGGAATGCGAACGATAAGTCAGTTTCACTGTGACGAGAATGAATTGCTCTCGCCCGACGTTGTATTCCCCGATCGTCAATGAGAGGAGGCCCCGACCTCCATAATCTTTCGGTGTTTATCGATCCCGTGCTAGTTCCCCTGTATTTTATTTGTATCGTGTATATATATGGAAGAGCGCGCAGAAACGAAAGCAACGATCATTCGCGCGAAGAAAGATGGCCGTATGAATGAGCACGGGAAGAAATCAAATCATCGATATCCTTTTTTTACCGATGTTGACAAACGTCAGCCGCGAAAATGGAATTTTGTATTAGCGGCCGTAGTCTGACGTCAAATATCAAAAACGATATTTCTGGCGTGACAGTAGAATTTTTTCGACAGAAACCTATTGGGAACTCGGCTGAATTCCGATTCGAAAAAATTTTTCGCCAAACCCTTGTTACGCTGCCGCGGATGCAGTTATTAGACGGGATTCGAACCGTGATTCGGTCGTGCTGTCAAAGCGTGGGATAAGTAGAATAACTGAAACGCGAGTGGAATGCGGAGTACAAACGTGTCGTAGATTCGGCAAGTATCAACCGTTGAATCTCGCGTTCCACGTCTCCGGATTGAAATTCCTCGCAAACAAAGTGTCTAAGGAACCGTCTGTCGTGAATTTCAATCCGATCGAAGGGCTGCTGCAATAACTGTCACGATTCACACGTGAGAACGCTGCGAAGTAGGTGACGTCGTTCCCCGTCTGGAAAAAAATTCAGATTCCCCGGAATCTAGGATCTTGGATAGTACTTCATCGAATCCCTTCGGGCTAATCTCCTTGTATCGGCTACATAAAAACGCAAATTATCTCCTTAAAGCTCGGTTAATGTTCCGTCCCTCTATTGTTCTAACTATTCTTCCGTTTCGATTAACAGGCTCGTCTCAGGCGAGGCTTTAAGCCACGTTAATCCGGGCTTTCCGAGTCTGAAAGCAGTCGGCAAATCCGCGAAATTGCCCGATCGATTTTAATGCCGTGCCGTTGCGTTCCTCAGATATCTTTGGAACTACTTCGGTACAAAATGCTACTCGAGTACCATTATCAGAGAATAAGAGAGCGAAAAAATTCGTTCCTCGCGATACCAGAAACTGAGCCGACCAATTATCCTCTCAAACGTCCTTCCAGACTATCGTCCTCGAGATGAATCGGCTCGGAATGATGGTGGATCTCTCCCACGTGTCCGTGCCTACGATGTTGGTTGCCATGAAGACGTCGAGGGCTCCAGTCATTTTCAGCCACAGCAGTGCCCACGCCCTTTGCAATTCCTCACGAAACGTGCCTGATCATGCGCTACGACGCTTGGTAAGTCGGCTAATCACAGAAAGTACTGTATCTATCGAATATGTAGATTCAGACCGATAGTCCATTGAATTCACGTTCTTATATTATATTCTTATAATAATCTGTCATTCGCCAGTACTTTTATAGCATTAATAATTTCTAGGGGCGTTATTGCGAATTATGATATAGTAAATAGAGTAAATGCCTGGCACATGGAAATACATTTTGTACCCGCCAAGCGCCCCAGCGGAATTGAAACCGTGAAGGCGTTAAACATCACGATAGAAGGCGAGTTACGTACTAAGCTCCCACGTTTCTTGTTTCAGGCGCAGACCGATGGTATAGTTATGGTATCCTTCTATCCTCATTTTATCAGCTGTGGCGAGAAATCGACGCTGGAGGATGTAGCCGGTAAGAGAAACACGAAACTCCTTTTGCCAAGAACACCTCGCGTAATTTACAAACATCCCGAATGTGTGAAATACACGTACTACGTACGTATGTAGTGTAATTCCCCTCGGGCGACCACCAGGGTAACTGTTAGACACACAACGTTGCGCTCGAAACATTATGTTTCCCCCACCGTTCATATCCAACAGGGAATCCAGCTTTTGTTCCGTGCTGATAAAGTTACACGGCTAATTCTTTCTTTCCTCTTCCTTTTTTCCTTCCCTTGCTCCAATCAAGGTTGCTGAGCAGCCTTTATCCTAGCGTGGCTTCGCAGCCGCGATCACCGTCCCATATTGTAGGATAAAAGCTAATTGAAGCGGACGCTGGAATCGCGACGAAATTGTTCCTTCCTCCTTTCCCTGACCCGCGTTAACATAGTTTCATCTAGCTAAGCTTCGCGCTTTTCACAGTTTCCCACCATCTGCAGACCGAACGACCCCGATCGTTTCGTTTGTTTCTGGTTAAGCAAGACCGCTAAAGTGTACCCGAGACAACCGCCAATTTTCGTGTTACACCAGAATTATTCTGATCGCAATATTCGTTCACGTGGTAGATTTTGATGATTAAATTATTAAAAAAAAATCTTCGGTTCATATTCTGTGTTTTTTTCTAATC
>NW_017170028.1:311896-320971 GCF_001652005.2 Ceratina calcarata | reverse complement strand
TCCTACAATGACGCTCAACATGATTTCATTCAATTCTACCTTTTACAAAAAGTCAAAACTTGAACCTTTGTGTCGAGGGTATCTAGCGTAAATGAATTTCTCCTACAGAAAGCCAGGTTGTTTTAGAATTTTTGTGAACGGGCTAGAACAAGAAAGAGATCGGTGCCCGTTTGTTAGCAGTTGAAATCGAACAAACGAGGTCGGCGGGAGCGGGAACGTTGAAACCGACGTCGAAACACATTGCCGCGCTCCGTTTCGGGTATCGGGGCGCAAACGGTCACGCTTTGAATAAACTTCGCTTCTCTACGTAGCAATGAAATATATACCATACCGGGGCAAGAGCGAATTTATGCAGCAGCCTGTTCCACCAGCGCGGTTCCGGGCGCGAGCGTCCGGAAAAAAAAAAGGGAAAATCTTCATCGAACGCGACTGTGCCGGCGCCGGAGCCGGCAACGGGCAATTGCACTTTCATATCTGCGAACCCTTTGTGATTCATGAGTCGCAGGCGTAGGTATAACTTTAGAATTTCAGCCGTGAACGCCGCGAAACTTAGCATTTCCTCTTCGCTTTTCGTATTTCCGACGCGAACGCCGAAACTATAGACTAAAATGGAACGCGTTTCGCTCGTCGAAATTTACAGTCGGATGTTAGATTTCTCAATAATTAGGGCACGCAAATGAAAATAAACGCTGTCCGATTTCGTCAGAAACAATGAATTCATCCATGCGATGTTTCATCGGGATATAAACTCGGGTTTGAAAATTTTTACACAACCGTTCCCAACTGTTTTTGGTTTGTTCGTGAATTTCGCAAGCCGCGGAATGAAATATCGATCCAAGGATTACTGCTTTCGCACGCTGTCGTGTTAACCTTCGCACTTCGCGCAGGCTACGCTGCCGCACTGGGAATACCAAATGCATCGAGCAAGAGGCAAATATTATGAGCCAAAAAAAGGAGGTTAAAATAAAATAACGTCGCAGTACCTGAGAGCTTTTGCCCAAGAGGCTCGCAAACTTCATTCACCTACTCTATGCGATGTAGTTTTAAGAATGGTACACTTATATAGTCTTAGAGAATTTCCCTACATAAGTAATGTAGATAAAAATTATACGAAATCGAAAAAAAATGCAAAACAGGTTAATCCAAGGCTTTCCTCATTCATTTAACCCTTTCACTACGAAAGGCGTAAATATACGGTCTGAAAAGTCCATAGATATATACGAAAGGCGTAAATACGTATATGCGCCTGCCATATTGATGGATTATTCCGAAATCGCGCCGTAGCGAAAGGATTAATACTCCATGAATATTAGCATTGTTAAAAATAAATTATTAATATATCGAGGGAAGCTGCACATCAATACTTTTATTTCTATAAAATGAATATTTCAACGAACAATAAAAAAGTATTTAAAAACTACCCGGGAATTAAAATGATCCTTTTCATTCTTTTAATACCTTTAATAATAGAGTCGCACAATACAATAGAACGAAGCCTGGAATTACACGACGAACAATAAAAATCGATAGTTCATCGACTCATCGGTCGGTTTTCACCTGAAAAGAAAAACAGCAAGAAAATTCTGCTCGTCAGCAGGAAGCGTAGCGTGAAACCTGCCCGCGGTAATAATTTCAACGAGCCCGTTGTCACGGCTCGCGCTGCTGGCCCATTGACAATATCATCCCCCGGTGATTGATTTCTCGTTGCGTGGGCTGTTCATCGCACGCTCTCCACGACTGCGACGCAATCACGGCCACTTAATAATAACGTGGCCGTGATCGCGCACGCGTCCCTCGAATAATGCGTTCCGCGTTAAGCCCAAACTGCGTGTACCTTTGAATGCGACTGGCGTTTGTACTTAACGCATCGCGCTCGGCGCCCGTCGAGCCCCGCGAGACGTTGCATGCACGGGCAGTTTGAAGATCGGGTCGATGTTCCACGAATCAAACGACATTATTTAAGTGTCGTAACACGTTTATACTCGAATATTACACATGGTTCTATTTCTGTCTGTTATAGCTCACATCGATCACGTGCGAAAGATCGCCGGCGTGGATCACGTGGGTATAGGCGCCGGCTACGACGGAATCAACCTGTAAGTCGTTTTACCTTTTTTTCACATTAGTTTCAAGTGGTTTACTCAGGGAACTTATAAAAAAGCGATTACGCGACTCTTGAGAGAGGCGGGAGAACTTCCGATAAATCATAATAATTATAATCCAGGTGCTGCGAGTAAATGAGCAAGCTTTAACGAACGCACGGTGAAAAAGGAGCACCGTAATTCCTCGCGAGACTCCTCTAGGCTTTCCTCTGTATGTATAGGTCTCGGCCGCGATTCACGAGGTTCAACGTGCAACTACCGTAAAGCGTGTGTTGTTTTCTTTTTTTATGTCTACGCCAGGCGTTGACCAGCGTGCCATAAAAGCGTAATACGGCTGGAAGATGAAAACGTGGGTGCCGCGTGCCGGTTCCTCTCCTCGTGGAAAATTCTGTACGTTTCCTTCGTGAAATGCTTTTTTACAGCCGTCCGAGGATAAATCGATCGTCGCTCACCATAAAACAGGCCACGAAATAATGTTCAAGAGAGTGTAAGAAAATAGCAGTTGTAAAATAAATAATACGGGCATTCAATATCGCAAAATGGTTAAAACCAGCAAAATAAACGCAACGAAAAACAACCAGATAATTATAATTAATTCTTGCTTAATTGATTGAGATTTCGGATGGACTTTCTAACTGAGAAATGCAACGTTTATATAATAACGGCGGTCGTTACGTTTTGTTTGCTTTTTAAGTTATTGGATGTTTAATAAAATTTAATCGCTCTCGGACGGGTAAGGCGGTAGAAACTATCGGACATTAAACGCAACGACTATCGGACGTCCGGTTTGTTAGATTACGATGCGTTATATCGGTGGGGTTGGGGCGCTTGCTATTAAACCAGGGTGAGAAGAAAAAATTGAACGAGCGAGGTGGAAAAGGTAGTGAAACATGGAAAAAAGAGAGCGCGGGCAGAAGCAGCCAAAAAGTTGACCGGTTTTCCAAATCCGTGCGAAAAACACGCACGGGCGTGACTACCGGCAACGCGGGGCGGACGGTTGAAAAATAACGTGAACACAACCAGGAGTTATTTCTACATTGAACAATAAAAAAAGAGCGAAATAAACGGCGAATGAAAAGAAAAAGGTATTGCCGTGTTTCCTATCGAATGCTCCTCGCCTGCAATAGTTTTACTGTTTTAGTAGACAACTGAAAGCTTCCGGGCAGCAACAAAGAATTGTTTCTAAACGAATAGTTAGATTTTTAACTAAACAATTTTCGTCGAAAATCTTTCGTAATCTATTTAAATAGTAAATGTTGATGAAAATAACTGCAGGAACTAACGCTTTTCGTTGCTATGTTGGGAATTAAATCTGAAGTGAAACTTCACTTTGGAATGAAAGTAATGCACGATTCGTTCTGTCCGCATGCAGCTCTTAATACCTTGCGCGCGACGCTTTGAAATTAAAAATTTCATTCAGCATTAAGGATAGAATTCCAAGTATTCGTGCCTAGAATTGTATAGCATACTTGAGCTGACAATTTTCGTTTAATCTGGTTAAGTGATTGTGATTAAAATAAGAAATAACATAGATTATCTGTGTGTTTTTTATGCTCAGCATGTTTCATTGGAGAGACTTTATTCACGAAATAAAAGGGTACTTCAGAAGTTCGAAGGTCTTTAACGATGCTAAAGAAATAATGACCGAAGTCGCTTAAATGAACCTAACGCGAGTGACCTAGATCATTTTCGTATCTTTCCTTGAAATGATCAAGCATAAAACCACAGTAGGAATTTTATATCTCAGTTAACCGTGCTAAACTGTGTTAAATTCTCGTCGAATTATGTTCAAGCAGATACAATATTGCAATAAATTACGATACGGACATTGTAGGTAAATATGTTAAATTAATTAATATCGAATGATATATAATGACATTTATTTCCTCGAAATATGGATGAAAGAACGGCTGTACGATATTTCATTTGAAGATTTCGGAAGCAATAATAGGATCTGGAAAAAACATGTCCCACTCAATTTTTCTGTTGAACTCTCTCTATTTTTGCTACCTTCCCTCGATATACTATTTTTATGCAAATTTGAGATTACGACTTTTTCATATTTTCCCCGTTTTCCGACTCGCTATAAATCACTGTCACGTAGCTAAAGCGGGTATTTTCGTTCCGAGGCGGGAATGCAGTCCTCTCTCTCTCTCTCTCTCTCTCTCTCTCTCTCTCTCTCTCTCTCTCTCTCTCTCTCTCTCTTTCTCGCTCCCTCGCTCTGTCGCTCTCGAGTCCTTGATTCAGCGTCGATATGAGAAGAAGTAAGGTCCGGGGAGTAAAAAGAGAGGAATCGCAGAAACACGCAAATGCAAGTTCCGTGTAAACCCAAGAACCGATGCTAACCGATCGGTGAACCAAGCGGCAACGAACTTCTGAATGCAATTAAAATTTATCCAACGTTGCACTCCGGTAACGAGCGTATCAGGTTTGTGGTCAACCTCGAAGCAATCGTTACTCTAATGGCGTAATTAGCTCATAGCTGCGCGCAGTTCGTGGTTCCTCGCGATGACACGAACAAAGCAATCGGAAGCGACCAAGTTACATCCCGGTTTTCGCTGCCGCGGTTCTACCACCTCTCTTTGAGTAGAGAGATTGTCATTAGCGAGATAATCCTTCGTCACTAATGATACCACTTTGTCTCTGTTCATCATCACTCGGACCTTTCACTCTTATTATTTTTGTCTCGTTTTTCTATTTTTGTTATCAGTACGATGTACACGACAGGACTCGGAATTAATGAATAAATATTGATTGACCCGGAAAAAGTGCCGCGTGACATCAAACATCCATTTTTAACCGCGTACTGAAATAGTTACGAATTTCTATTCACGAACGAAACGATATCAATAAAAAATAATATGCCGAATAGTTCACCGCGGAGTTTTTTTTAAATAATTACCGACGATTATCCTGTTCGACTATTTACACGATTGGGTCAATTAGTATCGACGGCGAGGATAAAAAAGAAAATGTATAATTCAAGAGAGACGAGGAGGAGAGAGACAAGAAATCGGGTTCCTTCAAAGTACTGTCCTTTTCTCGGTCGCTGATTTTCGTTGAGTATCGATCGCTCACGAGCGTTCCTTCTATCGCGGGCGCAGCTTTTTCCATCTTTCATCGCCGCCTATAAATCACCGTCGGTACGCCTGGACGAAATGTATCTTCTCGTTCGAATAGGATTTTTGGTTTCGACGTCAGTTCCACCGTGCCATCCTGTCCCACCGATGGGACACGGGAGAATGGAAAAAGATGGCCGTGATGCAGTTCCGGTGTCCACGTGAATGGGACCCTCTCCACCGTTTCGTTCCCCTTTCGCGACGCTCCTCCGTATTTTCCTCGCTGGTGTCCGTCTGTCCGGAAATCGCGCGAGTTGCAATTGATCTACTCCCGATCACAACTTAATGGAGGATTCGAAATTTTCGCAAATTGGAACGAGAAAATCTCGCTTCCCGATTCAATCGGAGCTCCGATAAATCACCGATCAATTTCTACGCGGGCACATATTTTATCAACCGTGATATCCTGCCTTCTTCGTCGATTCCCGTAATTGTTATTCGTTCGTTTCGAGAAGAATGGGGCGAGGGGAATGATAATGGCCCGGCATCGATCAACCCGTTGAAAAATTTCACATCGTAATCGAGTACGCCGTCGACCAATATCGATAACAAAGTATATTCCCCCGACGAACGTGTGAAAGACCTTTGCGATGAATGCACGCGTTCCAACCCTAACGCGAGGGGAGTCCCTGGCCGAGAAATGATCGAACCGCAACGCGCCGTTTACTCGTTCATGGTCATAATGACGGACGCGAACTCGATTTGGAAATTTCACGAGATTGAAACAACGCAACGTACCGATGACCACAGACGGTCGATGCCTGTACACCGTGTATAGCTGCATAACTGCCAGTTTCAGCCGCGATATGACGCGCCATGAATAAGTCTGTAACCGCTCTTGTTGCCTCGACATTGTCAGCACGGCTAGCTTTCAACGGTCCGTTGTCGACGCGACGACGCGCGCCGCAACCCTTCTATGCTGCCTACTCGTTGTGACGCGCGTAATGAGAACGTCGAAATTCAGACTGATCCCTTTTAACGCTCTGCTCACCACTCGCACCGTTCCTGTAATTCGCCGTGAACAGTTAACTCGCACGGATTCTAGTGGGCTGAAATTAATCAGCTATCGTTCAAACGCTCGTCGTTTCCGAAACGAGTATCTATTTTTTTAATATGAAAAATCCATCGGGTTGTATTTTGTCGCGAATTGACACGAAAAATGGAACAACAAGCGCGTTAACCCAATTCTGTTCTGAACTTAAATGATGTATTTAATTGCAATATCAGAAACTAAATACGAATCGAAATCGTTTTCAGTTACTAAATACGTACCTCATTAAGGTGCAATAAAAAATGGTTATAGCGAATTGATGAGATCGAGGAAACGAATATATCGTGTGAAACGTGGTATCATAAAAGAGAAATGTTTCGACCGACTCCGGTTACATTTAATATCGTGACGAACAAAAATATATATGTATGTGAGTGTATGTGAGTAATCGTCAATTTTTATTATCTGCCCGCCGGCTGGTTCGCACACTTCACTCGACGTCGTTATAAAACCATCCGGAGAGCTCGACCTCGTGGCATATTTTCACGTTCGGATTGCAATATGGTAGCTTCCTAAGAAACGAAATCGCCCTCTGACGTTTCTGGTTCCGCGCAAGTTTCGCGCTATCGCCCATCCTCGTTCCGTAGCAATTAATGTAATGAGGGAATAAACCTCGCAGAGGGAATTATACGAGCAATTTATCTGCGAAAGCTCATCTTCCGCTGACAAGTCCATTATTGTATTTCAAATTCGCGTCGGCTGGCTTTATTTCGAATAAAGGCTTAGCCCGTGAAATTCCGTTCACGGAACTCCCGAGAGGCCTGTAATGCAATTTGAATAGAAAGTAGTGTACGCAGACGGTTGCATTGGTTTTGTTTCGTTCCAAGCGGACAGAATCATTTATCGTTTACTTATAATACAATATTTGTACTTTGTAATGCATTAAGTAATGCATTATTGAAGGAGACTCACGTATACGTAGATGTCGCGAAATTGCGCAGAAGCGAAGTTCATTCTCTCGCAAGTTAATTTTTATTCGCGTTAAGGGCTTGCCTCGCCTCATGCATTATGAACAAAGGTTATCACAAGGGATTTTTCCCGAGCGTCAGAGAGGGCCGTGTACTCGCGACCGCTTGTTAAAAAAAAAGGAAAAAACGAAAAAACACGAAAAGGATTATTCGTCAGCGAGCACCGTAATAGATTAAACTTCCTCCTATGAATTACGCGACGGCAAAATTACTCTAGTATTATGAACCACGCCAAGTATCCCCAGCCCTCTTATAAAAGTTTCGAGCAGTTTTCTTATTTAAAGTCCTCCTCGCTTCCCACGGTTCATTAAAACACGATTTTGTCGTGCCAAAGTATTTATGTAAATGTCTAGCACGCGCATTTTCTCGTAAAAGTAGAGAAAAATGATTGTCTCCGAGGTGCTAATAAATGTCATTGATTAAATAAAAAGAGTTCAATGTTAACAGACTCGTAATCATTTTACAATCCGCTTGTTTCAGAACGCCGGCAGGCCTGGAGGACGTCAGCAAGTACCCGGAACTTTTCGCGGAATTGTTAGCGCGCGGGTGGTCAGAGAAGGATATTCAGAAACTGGCTGGCCTCAACCTGATTCGTGTCTTTAAAGCCGTGGAGAAGGTGAGCGAGTACTTCCTTATTCTCGTCGCGCGATGCCTGAACCGCGCGTACTCAGGGAAAATCATTGGTAACGGTACAGACCGATAGGTAATCTGATTTCTGACGCGAAACAACCGACACCGTGGAACCGGGTTAGTCGAGTCGACCAATATCCGATTTAATAAAGCACACAAATCATGCATCCGGGTGTGCATCGTCGAAAGAGAGAAAGGGACGAACTTAACCGTACGCTGTACATCCACTGACGATTTTTGTCCAGTTGGAGCCCTGCCAATTCCAGAACCAGCTGGCTTGATCCTCGAACCACCGTCCCCTTTCCATAACTTGGACCTATCTACCACGTGCATCGTGTGCATATGTACGAATCACTATACATATGTATACTAATCATATGTTCAATGCCTGCCTTTCCGAGCAGTGCCGTTATGAACACAAGAATTCCATTTGTCTACAGTAAAGCTCATCAGATCTTCTTATCGTCATATTTGATTATCACTACTTTGTTCTCTTGATAAACATACGCTTTAAAGATCATTACTCTTCGACTCAGCGTTATCGTGTTCGCAAAAATCTCCGTCTATCAAAGAGAGTTTCTCTTACAGTCTTGTTACTAACATTAATTTATCGTGAGCGACGTACAGCAGCCTGAATCTGACAAGAGAACAAATAGTAAACGAACGTAATTCGTATCGTGTCGTGACGTTGCACGTAGAACCCCGCCGGTCGGTTTTTACGGAACGCATTAATTTCGAAGTTTTACTTAAGCCAACATTTTCCGCGGTTCGTCTTTTTGTCGCTTCTCATCATAAAAACTACGTTTCGTCGAGCAGGAGAGGATCGAAAGCCAGGCTCCCGAACGCGCTTTAACGGGGCATTAGTCGAGTCACGCAGCCGGCTGGTAATGCGAAATTACGCGTACAAATAGTGCCGGCAATTTGACGGCCCTCGACGCAATCGTCGCTGAAATTACAACGATGATTTAATCGCGACGCACTGTTTCGACGCAAAGCTGTAACAGCACAAAAGCGAGTTCGTTGACACGTAGAAGTAACGACCGACGTTAGAAGACCGGACGTCACAGATATTCGAGCGCTGGTTTCAAACAGTCCCTTTTAAGGATGTATTGGCTACACAGTCAATCCCAAAAGTTTATGCACTTTAGAAACGCATTTTTTAAAAAGAAATCAGACGTCGGAAGAACATTGCTAATAATAAACAA
>NW_017170028.1:281532-310350 GCF_001652005.2 Ceratina calcarata | reverse complement strand
ATTTTGAAAAAAAAGAAATTTTCGTCAGCGTCAATACTTAATTGGATATTTCCTTCTATACTTTTTAGCACGTAGCTATTTATTATTAGCATTATTCTTCCGACGTCTGATTTCTTTTTAATTATAGGAAATGCGTTGTTCTAAGGTATATAAACTTTTGGGATTGACTGTATAGCCAATATGTCCTTAAACACGTTTCACGAGATCGAAAAACGAGCGCTTTTATCTAACCAATTAAACGTTTCGTTCACGCAAATTCGCGAGTAAGCAAATCCGTACAACGCAGCGTGTCGTTCAGAGGGGACGATCGATTATGCGATTATTAACTTAGTGCATATGAAATGTCGTTTTCAAACACAGCAAACGTGGTTCATGTAGAATGTATGCTTGATTCCAGTAATTGAAAGGTAAAGAAAACACTGATACTCCTAAAGTTAGTAAATTTCTGATAATTAGATTTTAACTGTACTGTAATATGTGCAAAATCAATTTCATTATGCGTTTAATACATAATGTTATAATATCTTCCAATTGCAATCGTGTTTATTATAAACTTGTTGACCTGCCAAATTATTTGCTTTTTAATTTAATTAATACAATTGTGCATAATCATAATTTAATATTTTCAATTAAACGTCAAACTCCAGAAAGGAAATGACGTTTCACCTACTTTTTTTATCTCGCGCATTTGATTATTCTTTTTATAAACTATGACAATCTGTAATCTATTCTATTCAACGATATAAACAGGTGACAGACAAAACTTCGAACGATTTTAATTCTCCACTTGGTTGTCCTCTGACTAGATTTCTCCGGCTAGCCTTTCGACTGCTCGTTACCGGAAACGAGAAACGTTGTAATTGTTAAAATAATAGAGAAGGTAGTGGAGAAGTGAGTACGGGCCGACACAATTACGAAACTCGGTGGAATTGAATTTCAGCATTATTCGTCTCAGGCGAGAATGAAATTGCTATTCGTATCGTACGGCACTCTTCCTAGAAGAATCAACGAAGAACGACGATCGCTTGAAAAAGATTCTACGAAAAATTGAAAACATTTATTTGAAGCATTTTTCGACATTTTCAGAAAAGAGTTTTCATTTTTCCGAGGATATTCCTATGCTTTGTTTGTTAATAAATCAAATTAAAGTACGATTTTAAGTTTATTTTCTCGAGGTAATCGATTACGAATACGTATTGCGCTTCATAACCGGTTCTGAGTCGATACAACTCAGTACGACCGATGGGATAAAAAAAGACGAAGATCGCAATATCGCGCTTGATTAAAAACATTTGGAATTTACGACGATAATTCCTGCGAGAAACGATCTCCCGTCCTCTTATCAAATCGTCTCCGCGTCGATTAATAATTTAATTCCCGCGACAACTGTCTGACCGTCTGAGCGTTTGCAATTATATTCATCGTGCAATATGAGGAAAAAATTCAGTTTCAACATAAAACTTGTGCAGGCGAGAATAGAAAGAGTTGCGTTACGAGCGGAACGTAACGCGAACAGCAGATGCTTCATCATTGTGTCGCACGAGATACGACAGCCAAGCTGACTACAAAGGTAGATTTGATTAGGGCAGCAGGGATATACGCAGCGAGTTCATTATTTTTTCAACTGCGACGTAACTGTTTTGTTCTATACAAATGAATTTTCCGAAACGAATAAAGAAGCGCCTAGCAATTCTTTGCATCGAATAAAGCGACGTAACGACCGAGTCGCAAACTTCTACAGTCTCGGAGACATTTATAGACCATGTTCTTATTTTTGCACTTTATATTCTCATAGCGCGCCGCCGGAACACTTAAAGGATTAAGTATATCTCGTAGCAGCGAAATGAGACGGCAATCTCGGCGGGAGAGGTCGGAAAGCGCGGGAGGCCTGGCTTAAACGAGTCGTTGTCTTTAAACGATTAAAAAGCTAAAAATGTGAGACGAGGCGAAAGAGGAGGTAGTAGAAAAAAAAATCGTAGTAAACATCGGTTATGCGTTCGCTCGGTAGTGGCGATGCTGAGCCGATGTGCTGCGTTGCGCCGAAAGCTTCGACCGAGCCGTAATGGCCGTGGAAGGTTAATGGGCTTACCGAAAATTGATGGCGGCTGCGCAGGGTCGCATGAAATACCATGCACCGCGACTTTTTTATCCTCCAGCCAGCCTCAGCTTTAACCATACACCTTCTACCGCGTTTGCTTTTTTTCTCCTCGATCACTGAACTTGATTTTCCCCTAAGGATATTCGCGACGCCATGTGCACCTTACGACCGCTCGGCCACCTTTCTTCTCTCCTGGCAGCCACCCCGCATTTTACCTTCCTCCGATTGGCAGAGCTTTCACGGATTCGATCGCAGTGAAAATCGACGAAATTTTTCTAGAATGACGCCTGCGTTTCTCATTCGTCCCGCATTTCTAATGTTACGTCTGTTTTTTATAAGTCAAAAAGAGGAAATCTGTATTTCTGTTCTTAGGTTCGTGACGACATGGCCGCGGAAGGCATCGAGCCTCTGGAAGAGGAGATACCTCACGAGGACATAATCGGTCGAGATTACTGCCGGTATAACGTGAAACGGTTGATGGCGCCTTACGAGTCGGCCATCACGAGTCCTCACAACCAAAGGGTGAAGAACGTGAAGGAAAGGGTAAAACGAAAATACTTGAAGCTGACGGAAAGCAATACTGTAAAGGAGCTCGACTGATCGTTGCAGCGAGGAGCAATTTAGAAGCATTTCGGCTCGAAAATCTTCGCGTTTCTCGAAGAGTAGCTCTTTTGTCTCTTTCGATCTTTGACTGGAACCGCATAGTATTATCACAATTTCAAGTTTGAATTGAAATCCGAATCCGAATTATTAGGGAAACGTCTGAAAGATCCAAGGAAAGGCGCAGAATTTGTGCAGTGCGCAACCTCCTAAACTATAAATCGATATCGGTGCTAATATGATGATTTACGAGCGCGCTGAAACGGTCCAATCGGCTACAGAGAGGCGAACTCGATTTCCTTCGAAGATCCCTGAATACCCAGACGTGAGTCTGAAAGAGGGTTGAACGGACGGAGAAAGAGAAACGAGAGGACTTTACGAGCCGAAGCTAAACGTGTTTATAGAGATATGTGTCTCTGTGATTCGAAGACCAACGGGAACGTACCGCGCGTCTAAACGATTTAATAATCGATCTGTTTAATTTGCACTCGAAAACGATTTTTTCGTCAATACTGGAACCAAAAACTGTTCTAGTCAATATGTATAATTAATTGCATTATGTATAAATATGTACACATAACGACTGACACCGATCGTCACACGATGGTGGTTATTATACGATTCCGGCGGGTGACTGTTTGTTTGTGCGTGAGTGTACGTGCGACTGATTTGTACATATGGTACCTGAAGTCGATATGATTGATCCTCTTATGCATTAAACCGGTCGAACGAATTTTGAAAGAAGTTTGAACAGCGATTATCACGAAAATCGACGACGTTAATTTGTCTCGTACGATAAATATACAATTCATTTTTTATACAAAACAAGACACCATTGAACGTGTTCATTTCATTCTGAAAGGTAGATCAGCATTCATTCTTAGATGTTCATTTAAAAGATTCGATCTACCGGTTTGATTAAATTGTCTTTTGAGGGATGCTAGATACGGAGTTAGACTCGAGAAATCTATGAATAAAGTAAAACGAGTGCGACGCACGAAGCGAGACAGACCTTTCCTACGATTTTGCACGATCGAAGTTGACGTCGGCACGCGCGTCGACGTGCTATCTCACATTTCATTTCGAACGCATTCTCATTCATCCATTGTAACCATCACCTTAAGGCTCGTATATTCCAACTAACGCACCGAAAGACTACCATTTCATAACGATGTTTTTACACTAAACTTTTAATATTAATCAGAGTTTTAAAAGGAACAAACATTGGACGAAAAGCGAGCGAAGAATGAGTAGGAATATAAATGAAACGAAAATATGTATCAACTTCCCTCGTGCCATCGACGCATCTGGTCATTGATTTTACGCGAACCTGCGTATCCATCGTTTGAAACTTGGGTTCCGATCGGAGCGAGCGAAATTAACGATAATATTTATTTCGTATCGATCGATTTTAACGATCATTCGTGTGCAAGTAGTCGAGATCAACGAAGCGTCAACCTCGTGAATATATAACGAGTAAGATTTCAAACGTTAACAATACTCGAAATAAACCGACGACTAATTCAAATACGGTCGTTGTTCGACAAAAATCAGTCTACTTTTTTTCCAACAATTCCTCTCCCTTTACACGTGTAAGTTATTGCGAAGGACGGAGTCGTGAAGCCGGACGTCGATTCGGCGAAAATCGAAGGAGCAAACGTGCTCCGATGAACATCGGGCGCATCGATTCGCCAATTTACAAGTAACAAAGGGTCAACGCTCGTTGGCGATTCACAGAGCGCGTAGGAAGCAATCAAGTGCAAAGCACACGTTGAAATCGTAAATGCGGCTTGGTTTATCGGCATTTCGGAATCGTACGTGCAGTAAATCCCAGTCCGGAGTTTGATTAGATTGTCGTTCGACGGATTTGATAATGGCTGATTACCTATCAATCGAACAAATCGATCGCGCTCACCCCTCGCGCGACTCGCGAAGTTTGATGCACACGACACACGACGAGCATGACCCACGGAAAATCGAACTGTCGTCGTGGTTCGCTTCGGTTTCTTTTCTTCCATTTTAATTGGGTCACATCTACTGTCCAGCGTTCTACAGAGATCGGTGACGATATTAAACTCCTTGATAAAATTGTCAAAGCTGCTTGACAACTTTTGTCTAAAATTCGTCGAGTCTTTTTACGAAAGCACAGTTCCGTATGAACAGGAATAAAAGTTTCAATCTGAACGACGAACGTCCCGCAGAAATAACAAGTTTTCGTCGCTTGATCATTTAAAAGTGTCCGATCGAAAGAGTCGCGGGAAAGTTCAAGAGAAAGGAAGGAAAACGAGAAAAACGATAGTGGAACGGGGGCGTACAGAGCGACCTTTCAGTGATAATTAATTTCTCGCCATTGGTGGGTCGTTAACGAGCTCGTTAAAAAGTTTTGACACGTTTATACCTGGATTCGACCGTGCAAAAACCATTTAAGCTTTTTCCCTCGACGGGCCGGGACTGAGTGAACCTCCTTGAAGTGCTCTCCTTCTCTGTTGCAAACGCACTGCTGTCTCTACACTTTCTTTCCCTCGACGATCATTTCTCCCATGAATTTTTCCTATTCTTCGATTCCAGTTTCTATTCTCCTTGACGGTCTATGCCGCGTCTTTGCGGAAAAATCGGGAAATGGGAGCGGGAGAGGTACGAGGAAACAGGAGGAAAGAAAAATATCGTGAACTGAACCGTGGCTCTGTAAAAGAGAAGAATCTCGAAGAACGGTGAGGAAAGCGGAAGGGCAGAGAACCGCTCTCATTGTTTCGCCCCCGGCAAGATATCGGCCAAGTTTATGGTAGGAACTCGACCTATAAATTTTATCCTTTAATACGGCTTGCTACGTATAATGCGAAACCGACGAGTTATATCTCGTGTACGGTTTAAGGAATCCCGCGAACGATACTTTTCAGCTGCGCTGTAATTCCGGCTAGGAATTCTAGTTTCGAACAATAACTGGAACTATCGCGGAATCGTAAATCAGAACACGGAGTGTCCGAATGTGCGAAGAAACGCTACGTTTGCCCTGAACGCAGGCGAGAAACTTTCGTAAGTTCTGTATTCGCAAAAAATACGCTCGCGAAACGTTGCCTGTATCGTAGAGGAATGAAATATCGTTACAGTTTAAATTCTCGGATTCGGGAGATGAGGAAGTACATGGAAGACGGAGCGACGTAGGCAGGTAAGAGGGAAATGCACTGAACGGATTACGGTGTCAAACGGCCATGGAATTAACGGCGGGTTTGCACGGAATTGGCTGCAACGTAACGAGAAGACCTTGCTTTCGGCTTGTGTGGCGATCGTGAATCGAATATCAGTCGACAGGTCGATCGCGTTCCGCTTTAGGAAAGACGGCTTTACAATTCGGTCAATTGTAAACCCCGATAGCCGATCCGGACAGCGTGGAGGGACGGTTAATCTCCACGGGAAACCATTTCCAGGTGCCGGGCCACAAGACTCAGCCCAGGCTACGTTTGCCAGAACCTCTTGGTTCGTGAATATTATACCACGTCTGTGATTGAATCAATGCTCAGACGGATCAGAGACGAGTCAATCGGTCGAATGTGCGTCGAATTGCTACCTTGCTACCTTTGTACCATAACTACTGCTGTCTGAAAAATTTCAGGGACTTCTCTTATGTACACCTCTTTGCAAGATTCACCTTATCGTGCAATCTGCCATTCCATTTCCGAAAATCTCGGATTTCTTTGCTCGTTAAATAGCCATGAGGCTTGAATTATCTAAACTGTACCTTCGTCTCCAGTGATACTCTTCCCCAAGACCGAACGAAATATCCTTTAAAAATTTATACCTGACGGATAAAAAACTTTTATTCGTCAAGAAGAAGTGAGAGGATAATCGAAATGAGTAGCCTAATAAAATATGTATTAAGACATCCATCGGTCTTAATGTAATAAAAAAATATTTATACCAAAGTGCAGATGAACGAAGAATCGAGTTGTTTTGAAAAATTAATTATCTCGATACTGATTAATGGAGTGACAGTAAAACTACTTTGAAACATCCCCCGACGCGGACGGTTCAGAATTAACTCGTCAACTTTTAAACCAGGCTCTCCTTTTTGTTGCTTCCGTCGACGCGAACTATGCAGTTCGTTCCAAGCGCGGGTTCGAGAAACAAAAGTGTCAGTCATTGAATAAATTACGAAGTAAATGAAACGCAAATCCGTTCGCGCTGCTCGTAACAGCATTAGCACACAAATTAAATGGAACAACCTGTCTCTGTCCCATAATATCCCCTTGCAATATCACTCAAGACGTTATGTATAAAAGACGATTGTATAAAAAAGCATTCCTCTCCTTTTTTTTAATCAAGTTTGAATCAAAGAAATCACTCACCGAATCCCCGGTTCCCGCCGTTCCGTTAATGCTTTATGAGCTTTCCCTTTGTTGTTTATACACCCGGTATGCTGGACGACACCCCATCGACGGTCCTGAAAATAAAAAAGCTTTGTGGATAAACTTGTAGGACACGAAACCCATTAGCCGTGGACATGGGAATAAAAAAAGTTTAATAATAAAACATCTCTGCGATTGGAACATTTTAACATCATTTCCATCCCACGGTCCCGTCCACGTAACAACGTTAAATCATTAATTCTTTTAAAGCACGCGGAAATTTTTCCATCCGACCGGACACCGGCGAAATTCGTAATACGAACGAGTTTCGTCCGCGGGAAACCGGGCGCGACCATTTGCTGGGTATTATCGAATTATCGTACACATTTTCTTCCCGTTTACGCGTCCTTTGCGCAACGAATTTACCACTTTTTCTGTTCTCCGGCTTCGTGTACGCGCGTCCACCGGAAACGCATTTTCTGCGGGAACGAGATTGAATGGACAGCGTTTATAACGCGAGGGATTACGCGTCGTTATCTGGCGCACGAGATGCGTGGACTCTGTATCATTTACGAGCATCGTAAGTGGACCTAATGGAGCAGATCTGGGCGAGGTGGCTGAGAAGCTTTTGCGAAAATCGATAGAGATTCCATGCGTAAACGTGAACACGTATTTACTTTTAACTACAAATTACTTTATGCACGAACGGAAAACGGATTAAATGGTGCGCTTAATTTGGCAAACGTGAATTGTCTAAATTAAGCTACTTTTCCGACATAAAATCAGATTTGCGGAAAAATTATATGCGAAGAGTAAACGTTAATTTTTCATACGATTTCAGCTTGCGACTTCGAATTAAATAATTCGAAACAGGAATACCTTTCCGAGACAATGTTTAAATAGTACAGACTGTTCGGTTTCGAGCGCGAGACTGAAATAATATCTTATTCTTAGCATACAGGTCAGCTGGTTTCTTTCAATTATTATTTGAAACGGTCTGGTTCACGTAAAGATTTCACTATTCTGGATTTTTTGTTTGCCAAATACATGCGCGGTACGATATAGATACGTACAGCAATATCTGCGCATCGTGCTGTTCTCTTTGAGCTTTTTTTATCGAACTGCAGTAACATCGTTTCGATACGCTGAATAATATCAATGGAAGATTGCGTTGCGATCTGCGTAAATCGAAACAGATTTTGTTGAACGTATACACGGCAGAATATGCAAATTTGTATACGTACACTAAAACGCAACGCAACGCAACGCTAGATCAATGTTAAAAATATTATTTCAAAATGATACTTGCGTGCATGTGCTGCCTGTTGAAAAAGAAAGAGGATAAATAAAAACGTATAGCACGAGGTAATAAAAAATTTGATAGTTCGGGGAGAGGAAAAAATATGAAGGGGAGTAGATTTTGTTTAAAAATATGCATTTTATTTTATTCAATCTTTAGATTGATTTTTGCCAGACAAATATATACATATATTTATATCATTGTATATTACGTATTCCCGCAATATCAATGATCTATACAGAATGATATCTTTTTACACATCGTTATAAAAATATCGTTTCCATATAGAAATACAATCTCCGCCGACGTGAACGTGCCCATGAACGGCTTTCGTTTTGCAGAACCAAAAAACGCTCCTGGCGGTAATTTGGAAAAACGAGGTTTAGATCGCTCAACGAGTTCACCTACTATAATATACAATATATCTATATAGTGTGACAAAGTCTTTGAACAAGCAATACTGCGAAACTTTGTTTCGACTATGATACACCAAGAACGTAACAAGCATAAATATAATTTTTACATATTCACTTCTCTTAATAATCATCTGAAAAGGTACTTTTAGGTACAACGTTCGCCACTCGTGCTCTTCGCACGACTGGCCTGTCAGCTTTTTTTCTTCTTATCGTTTAAGCATAACGACAAAGCGAGCAGAAGTATTCGTCAACTGATAAGAGATCAGAAACAACAAGAGATACAAACAATTTTTCGTGTGAAACGTCGACGAAAATAAAATCGTACAAACAACGATTGATAACTAGAGAAACAACGAAGTCGAATCAAGTTCTTTTTCGTAAAAGGGGCGAATAGAACGAAGGGGAGGCGGGGGGGGGGGCTAGCAAGAAAGAACACAGATTGCAAATCGCAACGAGAAAAAATCCCTTTTGTCCACTCTCGCGTAGAGGCTCAAGGTAGAGTTCGAAGATTTAAACGTGAATTCGATACAGAATCCCTTCACAATAGGAATACGCTAAAAAACGGGGATTTAAACTCGGCTACAGGAGTACCAAATGTAGGTTGAAAACAAAAAATGGCAGAGCTCGATGTTCGGAGGACTCGTGTTTCTCTTTCTCGGTTTCTTGTTCGGGGTTACTTGATCACTTTCTCCCGTTTGAGAGAGTCGAATTCCTCCAGCATCGCCTGTAGTCCTTCGGGAACACGTCCAGAGTCTAATTCCTGTCCCCACTGCCGATACTGCAAGAAGAAAAATAACGAACGGGGTTACACCACGACCTCCGTCCTACTAATACGTGACCAAACTTCGTTCTTTATACCCAAAACCGTTTCTTCAGGAACTTTAAAGGACACTGGAAAGGATTGGTTGATGCGAACAGACGATTACGGGAGAGGGTCTTCTCTTCTTTCCTTTCGATTCTTCTATAAGTGATAGGCACGATTATTCTGATAGAAAACTGCAAAGAAAGCTTGACAAACTCGGGTCACTCGTATTATTTTACTTGATCAATGAATATACGTTTCAAATGTACGTACCTTCTAAACCATTTACTTGATTCAATAATACTTAATCATCGAGCGAATAGTATACATAAATCTCAGAGTCGTCTTTCTAACACGGTCGCCACTATCTTCGAGCAATAGTGTTCTCGAATGGAATAGAAATTCCGAGCGAATAAAAGAGGAAGGCACATTTCAATGCCTGTACGAAATTCTATTGTTTTTTAAGTGGAGAAACTAATTTCTGAAAGTTCAGGGCGGTTTTAACTCCCGCGAAAAAACGGTACGGGGAGACATGTTTACGATTCTTTCGAAAAACTTTTGCGCCTTCCAATGTTCTCCATTTTCTTGTCTCACCCTGGGAATTTACGATATTAACGTACGCGGAAAATACAAACGTAACGCGCGCCGCGACGCTGCGTTTCCGGCGCAGCTGTAACTCTCTCTACGAATGGGATGGTCACGATTGCATAATCGAGAACATGTACGACTTTAAAAACGTCCGTCGGTGAACAGCGGCGTTGGAATAATAGGCGCATAACTCACTCTTCGCGAGAACTTCTTCCAAGTGGGAGGATTTATTGTCGCCTCGTCGCATAGGAAACGGCTACGGGATAGGATGTATGTACTTGCGAAATACGCACGACGGAGAAAAGAGAGTCGTCGGGAATAAGTTGATAGCGGACGCTGTAAGAAGGGGTAGACGTTTTGAGAAGAGGACTTACCATCTCCAGCTCTCTTCGAAGCGCAAGCACAGCCTTTTCGCGGTCAGCCACCAGTTCCTCCAGGTATTGATACCTGAGCTTCTTTCGAGCACGACACTCCCTCGCACTCTGTCGGCTTCGCTCTGGAAAAACAGACGGAAATGATTCATGAAAAGAGACGTGAGAGACTGACACGGCGACGTGAAACGCCTCGTGAAGTCCTATGAGCACGCGACTTTTTATTCTCTCTCGCAAATACAGATATAACAGCGTTCGTAGACAATCGAACTTCTTTTATTTCATTTCAAGGGTTCAAATGATTTTACTTCAGCGGAGACTTTATTATTATTCTGTACCGTGCCAAGGGGAAACGTTCTTAAAGGCTCGATGGAAAAGGCGATTATAGGAAAGGGTAAGCGAAGCCAAACAAGCGGACGGGTGTATCGCAGCCGGGACGTTTCTTTGGTAAATTTTTCACGGCAGATCGAATACGACGAGACGGCAGTGGTGGCCGTTTAATAATTCAAAATCTGCCACGCGAAGTCTGGCGTTCGCGAGATAAGCAAAACGGAGTTCTAATAGCGAAAGGAAGGTGTACCTTTGAAACGAGGCTCACTTGCGCACGGACTTTTCACGCGCGAATACAAATATTACGCCGTTTCCAAGAAACATGAACGATACCGTGATACCGTGGTCGTAAAAATTCGCGGCTTAACGATATCTTGGGATGCATTCAAGCCAGCCTCTGCGCCTCGGTAACTGGAAACGCGATACTTTTATTCCGCGCCAACGAAACGCGTCAGTCGGTGCGCAATAAAGTAACGAGAATATGTAAAGAACTTAAAAGGAGAATGGAGAGAACAGTACATGCAACGCTGCGAAATATCCATGGAAATTAGAGGGAAAAAAATAAATTCTGTATACGGGAGATAACAAACGCAGGAATCCCACAGAGTGTGACTTGTGCATCGAACATTCGCGTCCGATTCTGCATACAAATACAATACAAATGGCGGTTTCTTGCTTAACCCGGCGGCGATCGCACGGAATAGCAAACGCGTCCGGAAGATACCATAAAATCGAAGATATCGGAACGAACTAAATAGTTGGCATACCACAGGAAACGAAGCTCCGGAACTTCAACTCGTAGAGGTTCCACCAACTACAAATCGTTCGCGGAGAGAAGAACGAGCGCCGATAAATATTCCTCCCACGGTTTCGCATCGACTATAAATTATCACGGTAAAAATTACAAACAAAGGTGAAGGACGTGCCCGTCAACGTCGAGCATATATACCGATCCGCGACGATAAATTCGCGTAAAACTCAAAATGTGACGCGAGATTTTTCACGAGTGTTCGCGGTTCGCGAGGCCTGACAGATGACAACTGTGCCATTAGTTTCACGTCGCGACGTGGCGCGGAGTGTTTTCGGATCGCGCTCGAAGGAGAAACGTTGGATAAAAATATCGATTGATGATGGTCGTTGCAGGATATTGCAAATTTTTCCTAACGCATGATAAAACCTCTTACGACGGTTATTATCGCGTGCACGGTTCACTGAGCTCGACTTTTACGCGACTTCTCCTCTTTTTAAGAGAATGATCCTCGATCACCGAATAAATTCGCGTTTGCTTCCCGTTAACGGGAATTGACAATTGCAAGATTTGACCGGAGGACGAACCAGCGTTGGTTCGTTCGATCTAAATGCACGATAATATGTCGAACCGGCAGCAGTTGCAACCGAAGGGGACGCGTCCTGTAATGGACGGATCGTCCATGCTTGTAACCTGCCACAGGAGGAATCGATTCATTTCTGGACGTGGGAGTTAAACGTCCTCGCGCAGCCAATTTGCGGCTCCATTTAAGATCCGGCATCTGGACGACATCGGACGACTCTATCGGATTCGAATAAAATCTGGTCGGGGCATACACGCGAACGAGATCAACCGGAAGATCGTATGCGTGAATCGAATCAAGGGAAATTGGATTTACTACGACGTCTGCTGACACCGATCGTAGTAAACGGTGCGAGTTACGACTGTCGGAGTACTCAATGAGAGTAGCGTCTTCCTTGGGAGAGAACTCGGCAAACTCAGATAAGAAATTACAAAATCGCGGGGAACAAGAACGTAGGAGGAAACGTGGCCCATTCGGGCGCAGAGCGGAATCGCGAGGATGGAAGTTGGCCGGTCATAAAACGAGCTTAAATCCCGCCCGCTGTTCCCTACCTAACGTTAGAAACCAGTACGAATGTACGAAAAAGAAAAAACCGACAGCATAAAAAAGAAAATGAAACATTACGTCTATTACGAGGGTAATTTTACTCTTTGCTTTATTCGTCAACATGCGGACAGTAAATACGTGTTTGTTGAGAAAATAAATATGTTTATTCATAGAAAAGAATTGGTAGGAGCTAGGGCTATGCTGACGGAGCCTGCTCTTCTATGTCGTCACCCCATCGTTTAGTCTGGCAAAACGATGGAATTGCAAAACACACCCCTCCGGCACGGAATCATCGGTAACATCGGTTCCCGCCACCAGAGTTGACCCAGCATAAATATTCATCGTTTCTGAGAGAAATATTCCGACGGTGTCAGAGGTCTGGGACTCGAGGACCATCACTCCGACGCTCCGCAATCAACCGGCGTGCATTTCTCACCTTGTGTAAACGCGCGCGGTTACATCTTGTTTTCTCGCTTAATACGCAGTCAGAAATACGGAACGCCGCGCACCGATTTAACTTGTTCGACTTTTATAAACGTGTGGAAATAGAAATTCTCATGATACTTCACGTTTCATATCCTCCCGCGGAAGAAATCTGTTACCGTCTGAGAATGTGCTGAACAGAATGTGCCGCGAATTGATAAATCAAGAGAGACATAGAGTCTTCTGTTTTATGCTTAAATAATACAGGATGAGCGAAACTTAAGGAGATTAACGTGGATATCAGAAATCTTCTTACCGAGCTTGGCTTTCATGTCCGTCTTGTCGGACCCCTTCCTTCCAGGCTTGCGTCCCCTCTTACCCCCCTCTTTCCGATCGCTGCGAGGTCCCTCCTGCAATAAAAAGGACAACCACGTGATTTAATTGAAAAACTTGTCCCGCTGGCTTGATTGGTGAAAAATGCATTCGTGTGCCGACGAGCAAAGCGAATTGTAATTAACAGTTCTATTACGAATAACAGCTTTGAGCTGCGATGATTGTACGAGATAAAAGGCGAAATGAGTGCGTACGAGCTTACGAGTAAAAAAACGTTTACAATCCGGACTATGCTGCGCGTCACCAGCGATCGTAAAACGCATTCGAACCCAAAATAGACAAAAGCATTGCGTGTATGTACTCGTGGTGTACGGCATTTCAGGAAAATTTTTGTATGGTCGCCGTCTCTATCCAAAATTTGAATCAGGAACACAGAAACGTAACAGTAGTAGGCAGATTTGAAAGTGGATAATACGAGCCTCTACAGCGCAGTGTAATATAACTGATTCGTTGTTTCTTGCTGCCACTGATTAATATCTCAAACGAGTTGGTTCAAACTCACAACGGCCCACGTTTTCAATGAAAACAAAAGCTTATCGAATCAAACAAAGGGCGGAGAGAGAAGAGGGGTGAGAGTAGTTTAGCCAGATCCGTTAAAAGCTCCGCATGAAGCCTCCATCGGAACTGTCCTAAGCCACGTTTGGCCAACCGCGCATTTTTCTCCGCAAATAAAGCCGCCGCGAAAAGAACCAGGCGACGGCTTTTTATTCCCGATTGTTACCCACTTAACTTCGCCAACGTTCTGTCGACGCGTGTGAGCCGATTCGTAAAACGAGAGCCGGGGAGGCTGTCTCTTTTGTCGTTACTCGAAGTCGAGGATCCGCTTCAAAGGAGTGCCATCGTTCGTGGGTTGATTGTTTGCCAGGCAAAGAGGAGAAAAATCTTGAGGATGCGAGCGGAGGACTGTCTCGGAACCTTTCGAGAGATAAGGAAGACGGAAAAGCGAGTGTGATGCACGCAATGGTAGACGGGGTGTGCCCCGCTCGACCACCATTCGTTCAACGTCGCGCGTCCCCGGAGCACGGTTGTTGCGACGAGCAGAGACGCGGCCGCTGGCTTAGCTATGCATGTACTCACGGGTGACAAAATACAAATTCAGCCCCCCTTTTAGGGAAGCTGTTTACCCTTCGGTCCTATCCTTTCCTCTCAATCTTATCTGGTATTAAATCTCCTCGAATCCTCTTTCTTTTCCTCTACCGCTTCTTTCCCTCCGTCGCCTCTCTCACCCTTCGCCCACGCGGCTGGTTTCATCTCCCTCTCGGTTCGAGTCTCGCCGCTGTTTTCCGTCTTTATTTAACCAACTGTCGGTTCGCGTACGCGGCTCTTTGTGGATGGAAAATGGAATTGATGTTCCGCGATGAACGGAGAGATACAGAGAACGAGCAGAGGAGCGAGCTTAAGGATTCTCCTCGTGTGCGAAGCCTCGCGAGGTTTGCCTTAAAGCCGAGAATATAATTAAGCTGGATCGTCAAACGGCAGATTGACATAAAAAGAAGAAGATGACTAGCATAGTAGAAAAATGTGATTTCCCCGACGTTTGTTGATACTTCTACGCGACATTACTGTCAGGCTTCGATACGCTTAGAACCCGCACACACCGGAAAGGTTGGAGCTCATCAAACCTCTTCTCGCTGACACTGACATTTCCGTCGATTTCCTGGTGTATCCCTATCGCCCAGGTACCTGCAACATCGCCCTGCGACTGACAATTCTACTCGGATTCCTGACGGGTATCCGATCGTCGAGAGGAACGATTCGCCCGCTTCCGACGTTCGTCTATCATCTGCTGATACCTACCATCGATTCGAACCTCAGCGCGTTATACTTAATGCTTTTATCTTTTCATTCCTGCCGTGCGAATCACTAATTTCCACGTAGCAGCCATTGAGTTAACAACAGGTATACGTAGACGCGTGATTACTTAGGAACATAGAACCGGGAATGCATTAGGAAATCGATAGCAATCTAGTCTGGCGAACGGAAGATACGTTCTTTTGGGCTCTGCGCGAGATAACGCTTTGAATAGTCGCGAAGGTAACGAACAAGAGAGAGAGAGAGAGAGAGAGAGAGAGAGAGAGAGAGAGATTGCATCGGCGCGATCTAGCCTCGGATGCCCGATAGTAGCTACATGGCAGAGACCGGAAGCTCGTAAACCACACTGTACACAATCGAGCACACACGCTTTGTAGTTTCGCTGTTCGCCGACCGATTCCCTCTTACGCGTATTTCTCGAGCGCAAAGGCCGCAAAAGCCGGGTTACGCGCGCGGATCGCCGCGACCAGCTTCATACCAAGGCTCTCTCCGCTCGGCATCGAACGTGATTTAATCTAACGGCGTTAACGCGCGACTCGTCGCTACGGCACGTACCCTACGCTGTACTTACGCGCTTTAGTTTCTACGTACCGATGCGTGTCAAGCGTGACCAGCAAACGTGTCAAAGGAAATCTCCCACGCTGTTACGATGTGTTAAGTTCCTAACACTATGTCTATTTCATTCTTTTTATAACAATGTATATACAAAATATTATTTAGGAAATTAAAGCCTGTTATTGTTGACAACGGCATGTTGATTATTACCTAACAATTGTTCTACAGGAAAATTTGATCCGCTTCTCGACTACGCGAATTGATGTTATCGATAAAAAGATAGCAATTAGATGCAACGCGTACATCTGCTGATAACGATGACGTCCCGTTCAAAAAGTTTCGTACGCTCGTCAAAGTGAAATTATTTATCGATCGAACAAGCATCGCGGTACTGTTTAAACCTGGGAGAATAAAAATTCGCCCGCGTTACCCAGCGAATTCGCTCTAATGAAGTATTTGCCCACCGCGTACGGAGACCAGGTTCGATTCGATTCACTTTACACGAACTTCACCGTGACGAATATAGAACGTTTCTTTTTATCCTATCCCTTGATTGACCCGTGGTATTCCCCCGAGAGCGGCTCAGAGTCGCACAATCGATTCTGATTACAACATTTCTTGCCTCTTCCCGGACGCATTTTCGATGCATCCGAGAGTATCAACGAAAATCGCGCCGTACGTAATCCGTCTACTCGACGCATCAACATTCAGATGATCACCTCTCGAGCAGGAGATCTTTAATTACAAATAGTACGGGAATCGTGGCACCCTCTTAGATTCCATCCATGGTTCCGCCTCTTTTCTGCGAGCTAGACCACTCTCAAATTTCACGGAAAGAACTCGTCGTTCAATTAATTCTCATTATTAACGGAATTACTCCCAGAGTCCCTTAGCGAGAGGCTCTCTTAAAAGCGTTATCCAACTTCCCCCTCTCCCGATTTCCTTTATTACGTCAAAATCCTCCTTACCACCCGCGTTCTCATCCTGGTTTCTTGCTGTCTTACTTCCTAACTGCTCCCGTCAATTTAACTCCGGGTAACCCCGGGCTCTTCCTGGTTTTCCCTTTCTCGTCTCTCTTCTATTTTCCGCGATCGCACCGACCGACCTCGGCGACGCGGTCTTGTTCACGCGGCTAATTTTAAACACTTCAAACCGTGCAATAACGAACTATCGAAGAAATCTGCCAACATGTCTTTTTTAACACCCAAAAGAATCGTTTTTTTTTTTACAAAACGAGAATGACTCATGGAAATGAAAATAAGACTTCTCGATTTTCATACGAGTACAAATAACGCGGTTGTCAGCTCAATCCAAATTCTCTTACAACTAAACATACAACTTTACTCCGTCGAGCGTAATATTAAGACCGAGATATGGTGGATTATTCTTCACGAAGTAGCAACGGGGATCGCCGCGAGGTTCAATTATTCAGAAGAGTCTACCGAGTCGACGAACAGAATTAGATACGAAATCCTCTTCTGCTTCTCCGGGGATAGAAATTCATAACAACGTTTGTCGAAGACGGAACGTAGAAAAATCATTAGGAAAAGACTGCTCTTCTGCTGTATCCCACAAAATTGCTAGTCTCATCTTTGAAATTATTTCCGAACCTTAATGAGAAGCTAAAGATTCCAAGCACATCTCCGTCAGAACGTCTGCATTTTATTCTACCTTTGAAAAAATGATCAAAATTGCTTCCTTCTCGAATTTCGTGATGCAAATGATCAAACGCAAACGAATACGTTCGTAAATGGTTATCAGCTAATAACTAAATTCGTAGTATTGCAGAGAGTACATTAATGTTCGATGCAACTGCGAGTTTCGCTTATAAAACGGCACCGAGTGAGCGTGCAGCGCAGTTACCGGATCCACCGAGCGCACAACCTTATTATTACCTCCGTTCGTCGAAGGTTGCTGGTGCGATCCTCCGACGCTCTTTTAGCGTTGACCTACAAAGCGAATTCTTGTAAAGGGAAACAGCGACTGGATCGAGGACGTTGCAAGTGTAGCAGAGTCTCGCACGCTGACGACTGGAAATCGAACGCGAGCGGGAAAAAAATTATTTTATGGACGATTAACACACGATTATTCCAAAGCTGTTCGCGATACTCGTCGATTATTTTGTAAAAACGAATTTATGTCTCGTTACGAGATCTGAGGACGGGGATCGTTCGCAAACGACGTTCTCAACGCACACAGGTGCGAAAAGAACAAAACATGTGCAAAAACGACAAGACACGGAGAATACGCGTAAAGCCTCCTTGGGCTTTTCCACGTCATTGTTCACCGGAGAACTAACGCGACCGGATGAGAGACGAACAAAGAAGAAGAGGAGAAGGAAGCCTCGTAATTTTGCAACCGCGCCACCGACGCCGCTATGTAACAATGAACGAGGGAGGTTCTGTGAACACAATGGTAAAGCGTCACGCTGGAATCATCATGCCAACGAATATCTCGTAAATTCAACAGCACGCGTGTAGTTATACTATATCCGCTCGTTTCCCGCATTAAATTCTCGAGATCTATCGGTCACCAACGTTGTATCATCGTTTCGATAACCAATTATTAAATGTCTGTTGTTCTGATATACAGTGACCAGTTATTCGTTAAAGAAACTACTTTTAGCACTAAATCCCTAAATCCGATACATCAGACAGGAGAGTTTGTGACAAGGTTGGAAGAGTCTATCGAGTGACGACAAGGTCGTGTCGATGTGCAACTGTCATAAGAGATTTAGGTACGAACCGAGAAACGTCTATCTCCTGGTGATGTTACCGTTCGCTACGCTTCAGTTGCACTGCAGTCGTAAGAAAGATTTCGAAAGACAGGAGACAGTTGCCACGAGATTGCCTGCGAAATACTTTCCACCTACTAAGATTCGTCGTCTAGCGATCGAGCGGCATTGCAATCTACTCGAAACCCTATTGGTATCGACCTACTTTAGACATGCCTATTTTAACGCGAGGTAGTTTCTTTCTTCGGTCACCAAGAACATAAATGACGATATAATCCCTTAATCATTTCTTCGATTCCTATTAAATTATTCATGAAACATAAATACATACGATGAATGTAACGACAGGCATTACGTACGAGTAACGTTAGGAAAATTATAGTACTCGCTTGGATACTGTTTTTGGCAAGAACTTCGTTTCCGGTGCCCTAATCCTTTCCAACGTCGTGGAATATTTTTTCCTCGCGAATTGCGATACGCTCCGATTTCGCAAACGCGATTCCGATAGTTATCAGCGGTGCGAGTAAACAAGGAGGCTTCTCGTATCGAGTTTCTCGTGTCGAGACCAGCACGTTCGAATCCGAAAAGTGTTTGCAAACACGCTCAGTATCGGAATGTAAATTTCGAGAGTAATCCCGATGGAAAATGTCGACTAAGCTCCACTTATTCAACGAGGCGATTCACGAGAAACGTCGCTACCGAATTTTCTCGATGTTGCGCTACGAACTGAGCAAGAAGAAGCGGCTTGGTCGGAAAAACTTATTACCTCTTAAAACGCGTCGCGCAGTTAAAGCGGCAGCATCGATTGAGTGATGACATTCTCAGGTAGGTATCACTGCGACTGAATTACGCGAGTGGGTCGTGACCCCGTGAAACTTTATTGGACGCGTCAAGCTTGGGTCAAATTTCGACCGAGACGTAGGTGGGAAACTTTTAAAGCACGTCGAAAGACAAAAATGCTTGTCGACAGGCTGGCGTTATGTATCGTAGAAAAGGACGGGTTCCCTTTTGGTGATCGTATAAATATACTTGGCGTTATGCTTGTACGGAGAAGCTTTCACGATCGACGGCACCGTTCTCCATCGGGGTAGATGCGTACCGTTGAATTGCGCAGTAGCGTCGCGTGTAGGCGATCGAAGGCAGGATCGACCGGCATTTCGAACGTAATGACGTCGAAAGCGGATCTTGCGAGAATCGGTGAATTTAAAACGCTGCGCGCGCTCGGGCATCGACAATCCCAGGGTTCACCGGCGAAAAAGCGTGCGTACTTACGTACTAAGTACTAACTGAACGACGATAGAGTCAACAGAATATTCGGAAATAGTGTGCATATAAGGCGTTCAGAGAACGGAGCTAATTTCACGGCTATCCCGAGAGAGAGAATCGTCGAAACGCGGAGGTAGTTAAAGTGCGCGAGAGTTACGAGAATAAAATAAAAACGTATAAAATGTGTCTGTTGGAAACTCACCGGTACTACGCGACGTGCGAGCTGTGTCAACTGCGCAGTTGACGGGCTAAAACACAGTGTTCAGGGACGTGGTGCTCGGTACCGGTGCCCGAACAGTGCAACCGGTAATATTATACGACCACAGCGACGCGTAACGATGATTCACGGAAACGATCGGCCGCAATTTTAAAATTGCGTTCAACTTTCCCTCCATATTTCTTGAACGCATCAACCAGGTATTCTGCTATGACTATACGATCGAACTGCAGGAAGTTTCGATTGAAAGTAATTACACTCGTGTTGCATTTATATAAAAATAACATTGAGGTTTTTGATTTAGTTAGACGCTTTTTCTACTTTTTTTACATTTATTCTTTTCTTTTCTATGAACTACTGACACGATTGGTCACTAAATAGCAAATATCTAATCAACTTTATTGTTATTCTGTTTACACAAATGATAGCAAATTCATTTGCGATAACGTATCACATGTGTTACAATGTTCCTAATCAAAGAGTAATAACTAAATGTGATACGTCACAAGATAACGAAGCACTAGTATAATCTTAACAACACGATTCCATTTTGTTTACAAGTTAATTCTGCACTTTGTGACATTAACCACAAGACATGTTCGTGATTTTAAGACAAACTCCAACGCATTCCCCGTCTGACGGTCATATGACTAATTTGAGACAGTAGCGTCATCTGTCGATGATCGAAACACGTGGCGCGATCGCTTGACAAATATGCGAAAGAACGGAACAAAAGAGCGACATCGAACGTCAGCGTTTGCTACATACACGAAAATGAAGGAGTATTAACGCACACAATCAAACAGCCACCCTTCGGTTCTGGCTGTCCCCCACTCCGCGACCCCTTGCCAAACCTTCGATCCCATGGGACTTGACGTCAAACGAAATAAACAACGCCCTTTCTTGTCAATTTCGACCCAACATACGTTATAAAAACGACTGTCATTTCGTTCGCGCGCCCTCTTTGCACAACATGGTGTAATCCGTTTAACCCGCGTAATCTTATTTCTCGCTTTTCATGCCAGTTTGCATCACGCGAGCACGTTGTCACTTCACCATTTCCCCAAATTGTCGACTCACCGTTTCGTTTTCCGTGATACACATAGGCTCCACCTCCATGATTGCAGCGGATTTACTCGGATTGAACGTTCCTCAATCTTCGCAACACGCTTTGTTCGTTCGTGATTCCTTCCTGAGCTTCAACACTCTGCAACGGCAGCGTGTGTCTGTTTACAAACACTGCAAGGTCACTCAGCAGACCCCCAGATCTCCGACTATCGAGTAATTCATATTACGTCACGATCACTGTTCAAAGCGTCTCGCGTGGCCAGATCACGAAACGTTACCAGGAATCTGATATGATTGAATGGTAGGTAAACAAGAATTTTGTACTTAGCTGGACAACATTGAGATTTAATTAAAGCGGAAGTAAGTTAATCTTAAATAATAGAACACATATATAGTATGTATTTATATAGAGAACATTTTCGTTTTATCTAAAACCATTTATTTCTTTGCAAAACAAGTAATTCACTGTCATTAGCAATAATAAATTTTATAATGATTAAAAACTGTATTTAAACGGATACAGAAGTATATTTACATAACTATGGATAATAAAAAAATATAAGACACATTAACTTTTTATATTGTTGCAATAAGTATATAACAATGAAGGTTTTGACAATATAACATATAATGTATGTATAGTAGAACTTCTTTTTCACAAGATTCCGTATATGTACGTATAAGAAGACATATACGTACACGTACATGTGTATATTTCATAAGAGTAACTCATTATCTCTCTCAAGAATTCTGTCTATAAATTATGGTAATATACAAATAAGCAATTCAGATTATCAGTACATATAGATCATATATAATGAAAATTCTAAAAGCTCGTCTAACACTAGAAGGTATTACACAATATCATTATTAGAACTTTTATACTTCGATACCTGTTGAACAATGATTATATGTTTTTCTTGCCTTCGAAAATAAATTTTCCATTATCCGTAACACCAATTCTATAAGTAATGAACTTACGTACGTTTAATGTTATGAAGCAATTCATGTTTAAATGAACGACGCGTAAATTAACAGTAGTTCACACAGTGAAGCATCGTTCGCGCTATTTGAGCAATACAAATTTATGTTTCATTTTATCTATGTGAAACTAATACGTAAAATCATGTGCGAAAATTTCCTTATCTCTGTTTCCATCTTGCATCGTTTATGCCACAAAAAAGCGAATTTCGCTAATCGTCTCGAGAATTTTCATATTTGTTTTTCTAATAGGTAATAGAAGACTATATAGCCAATACAAAGTAATATCTTTAAAGGGTATAGATTACATATATTGTACAAATACAACCCCAGATAGAAATGCTGTTTGTTCTAAAGCCAAGTTAGATAAAAGTGCTGATTTAGTAGCTTAATAAAAAAAGAGTAAGCGCTCCTGAGCACTTCCGGGTAGTAATCTCCAACCACGCTTAATGTTCAAATATTGAACAATCGCTCGTGCACAAATCAGAACTCCTAAAATTTAAATATGAATTAAAAGTATTCTTTATACATAAGAAACAGAGCATCGATAAAGGTACGAACCAAATCCCATTATTAGCCACCACAGCCAAGAATTTTCACGAGATGCCAGGTCAGTGGAATGTTTAACAATCAATGTCCATTTTGTCAAAGATAAACCAAAACCAGACAACGCGCCGTATCGTGATGCAATTGTATGACAGAAGCACATCAGAAGCAGAAATCCGATCCAATTAAACAAAAACGCAACTGCAAGATAAAAAGTTTTTAGGACGTTATGTACATGATCGAATACTGTGTCTTACCTAAAAATGCTGTAAAGAACATAAAATCAGTGCCGAGTAAACCATTTTCAGGATCTCCCTCTGCGACCTCAGTATCTATAGCCAGAACTGTTAGAGGCCTTGCTGGCGTTCTGAGATTATCAAGCTATAAGAATAAAGAGAATATTTACTTTTTTATTAATGGCATTGGCCATTTACTAAGAGGCTGATGTAATTAATCACCATATGTATTTGAGGATAAGGTTCTCCTTGCAAGGTTTTCTCACGTTGAACTTCCTCATAACTGGGTAATTTTGTAGCTACTTCGTACGGTGGTGGAGCTGAAAAATCTGCCTTTGGAGGTGGTATTTCTTCTCCTCCAGCCTGCAATTATAATCTCTTTAGTGATAAACATATTTTCATAGATATAATGCTAAGTACATACCATTCTATTTTCCATTGATGTCTGTGCTGCTGCGATGTTTCCTGAATTAATTATATCATTTTGCATGACTGGCAATGACACGGTCAACGTAGGTACTTCATTTTGAGATGATGGTTCACCATTTGAATCATTATTCACCTGTGGAGGCTAACAATTTAACTGTTAACACATATCTTTACTATCTTTTATCAAAAGTAGATTAAAAACACTTAAACAGATCAGGTCTTCTTCGTGTCACATTTATTATTAGACTTTGGTATTAAGAAAATGAAAACGATGTAACAAAGACTTGTTTCTGTCATTTAATTTTCAATCCTAAATTTTTCTCTGGAAACAAATGACGATTTACGTGAGCAATGTTGTCACGAGCTTTGCCCGTCACTATTCGCGTCCAGCTTTTATCATATTTTACGAATATTTTATGTATGGTAAATATATGTTCACTAAACTAAACTAACAGGAAGGCACTTCAGTATTAGGAGATGTACTATAAACTGTTCACTATCGCCTTTAAAACATTGCACACGAAAAATATTTATCGCGAAGACCATTGTTTGTGAAACGTACCATGTAAGGAATGTTATTATCCATTCTCGGTGAAATTTATACGTAGCACGAGTGTGTAATTTTGGTTACGTAGGAGAAATTAAAAATACTGTTTTCTGTGTAACGCCGTTTTGTAAGGCAGGAAAGTTCCTTACAATCGATGGCTGACAGCTGGCAAGACTATATTACCGTGGACCCAGAGTTTCTTCCACCTTCACGTCTATCAATTCTGTTAACCTGCTTGAGCGATTCACTTCTCACAATTATCCATTAGCAAACATTTCCATCCGCATATTAAAATCTATATTTGTGTTATCAAACACTGTTACATACGCTTATCATAAATCGTGTATGAAAAAACTATAAAATCGAAGTCGAATTTTGATTGGTAGTTCACGATGTGACATTGAGAATCGGACTTTAGGACGGGAATATAACGAACTGGTATTTTTCTTCTTACCGGAAGTATGTAATAATTAATTAATACCACTTTGTTATTAATATTTGAGTGAAAGACAGGACAATCAATGGAAATAATGTGGAAATGTATATATACGTCGATTACTTCATTAACAAAAACCGTAAACGAGGATCAAACGTTCATTTGAATCACTTGCTTTGGAGGGGGTAATTTGGATCACGTCGTCATGCACAAACGACGCTCTACTCGTCAGTCAGTCGCTTGCCGATAGTGAGAGAGGTACTGAGGTTTCGTTATGTCGGAGGTATTCAAACTGGGTGATCTAGTATGGTGTGTACTCATTATGTGCTAATCAATGAATGTTCGTAGAAATAGTGATACGTTAATGGCAGTGATACTAATCGATCTCTTTATGGATTTCAGGGCGAAGATGAAGGGATTTTCGCCTTGGCCTGGTCGGGTAAGTCAAACTGACTACTAACGCTTATGCGTTAACTACTCTTTGCTTGATCGTACGCGCCACGAAGTCAAACGCGGCCATCATATTTGGCGGGAACGTACTCGATTCCATTCGCGTCACCTTTTTAACAACTGTATTTTGTAACACCGCGAGTCGAAGCATTTTATAGAATGTTTGATACAACTGTTGTCTCTCGTTGTATGTCTCCCGCCTCGTCCGACCTTCGAATTTAAATTGGCGCGCATACTACGAAAATATAACCTAAAGTACATTCTGCGCTTTCACAACGTTAGCCACGATGTCCATGAGTAAATGAAGGAAAACGTGTATGTGTTTACATTACATGTGACCAGTTGTTCTTTAGATTGTACATTTCTTCGATGAAAAAATACTTATTCCTGTTGGCAGATAAACGTTGCCAAAGATTTACGCGCTAATTACAATTCCCATTCCTGTTTATAAGTGAATTTATGCATAGTATGAAATAAAAGTATAAATTGTATCTGTGTTTAGTATAATTTATATTTCTGTTTAACAATAGTATTTATATTTAAATTTGTTAAGTTAGAGGATGTTTAAAATGTTTAATGTTGAACCTTATCAAACTTCGCACTTTCAATATTTATTTATCTGTTACAAAACATGAAATGTAAAATGTCCTTATTATTTCATTTGATTTATATTTTATCATATAACAAGGAAAGTATATGTGTACTCACTAATGTCTTCATGGCATCTCTTAAGGTATCTAATCCTTCAAAGGACTTAAAGAAACCGACAAATACTAAGAAGGGCCCTGTTCAATGTATTTTCTTCTTTGGAACAAATAATTAGTAAGTTTTAATGAAGTTCCTTATGCTTTCATGTTCTGTGATATATATACATTTGAAATTTATACAAAACATTTCTTATAGCGCATGGATAGAGGAAACTAATATAAAACCGTATCAAGAGTACAAAGATACACTTGTAAAATCTAGTAAATCTGGTGCATTTAAGGATGCAGTGGAAGCAATAGAGGAATTTATTGCTAATGGGGAGGTAAGTTATGCAAATCAAAAATATATGGTTCGATGCAATTACTAGACTGCCTTTTATGTAATAGAAAAAAATCATAAAGAAAGCTGTTATTTCTTAATAAAATGATGTGAGGCCAGTCCACTATAGTCTACAACGTTATGTGCTTTAGGTATTTGAGGATGGTTTAGATCCAGACTCATTGTTCGACAGACTTAAGGAAGAGAGTATATCTGACAAGAAAAATATAGTAAAAACACCTAAACCTCGTAAGGTTAGGTCACAATTTATATAAAAAATATAATTCAATTGTCTCTTTTTCGACGAGTCATAATTGCATAAAAGTATGTAATATATTTAGGAAACACCGAAAACCAAGAGAATGGAGACTGGTAGTAGCGAGGCTCGTCGACCAGCTAAGAAGCAGCGAAGAGAATCAAGTACGAGTAACAGTAACAGAGTTGGCAGCGTTAGTCCTGCATTAAATCACTCGACTCCTCCCCGAAAATCAGGATCAACTCTTCTCAATAGGCCCGCGAATATTGCTAGACCTGTAAGTGTATTTTTAATATAGTTCTGTGGTACATATTCAAGGATACATTATAGTTGATCTATTCCTTCGAACGAAATGAATTATTTTCATTTGAAGTGCTGAATATCAAGTAGCTCTTTAAAGTCAAAAGTTGGGATATACAACTTTTTATACATTATGTTTATTTAAATAAAAACGTCCCATCCTGTTTAATCCCTTTCCACAATAATCTGACAGCAATTTTTTATAATAAAATTTTGGAAAGTGATGTAGCATGGATATCACTGGATTCTTCAATTTAATTCTGTGAAAAACCAGCTCTTTTTAATATCTAAATTTTCAAACTGTTTCATTGAGTTTGAGTTGCAATGAAATTACTATACGTGTAATCGTTCATATCTTGTCATCTTTTGTTACAGGTGACACCTCCCTTGGACGTGGAAACGTTGTCGCAAACGCTGAAGGAGAAAAACATTCTTCCGTCGAACTTGAAATTCGGTTTCCTGGGTTTGGGGATCATGGGTAGCGGCATCGTGAAAAACCTGATCAACAGTGGACACAGCGTAATTGTGTGGAATCGGACACAGGAAAAGGTATGTACACTTTATTTATAATAAAATAATAGACAGTACACAGTTGCTACTATGATGTGATTACTCGAAAAATTCTTTATGATTATAACAAAAATCAGATTCTCACACACGTAACATATTAGTTTTTCATTTAATTGCAATTAATATAAAAGAACTACGTTATTGATGCGAGTAGAATAGCAAATTGATCGTGGTTGAATTTCGTTTATTTTTACGTACATTTCAAATGGTTACATAATTTTACATAGCGTTGTAAGTTTAAATTGAAAAAGATCAAGTAATTCCATAAATCAGTGATAATGCGGAAGGTTTTATATGAACCGTCGCGACTGCTATGATTATCAAACTTTTTAGCACTGTCAGCAAGAATGTCATTGTCGCGTTTCGCTTCTTCGGTAGTGAATCCTATGTCCAATGAGCGAAATATTATTGACACACGTCACAGAAGGACAGGTCTTTACAAATTTAATTTTGATACGGTTGATAATTTTTTTCACTCTGAAGCTCAAATGATTTTGTCGAGATGAAAATTATTAGGGTTAAAATAAGAAAAAAACTATTTCAATAAACAATATCATTTATTCGTTGCTGTATATTCAGCATATTTTTAAGCTACTTATCTTATATTATAATTTTAAACAAACAGCAAACTAAATCGCTTGACAAGTAGAACATAAAATATCATATTGTGGGTATTTGAATTATAAAATGATTCAACAACTCTCTCCGCTCAGAATAATACCTATCGCGTAACGCAATAGAAAGAGTAAGGAACGTCTGTTGGAAAAGTTTTCGAACTAATTCTCTTTTCGTAAAAAATGGCCTTAAAAAAATAACAGTGGAAGTTTCTTAGAACTTTCTTTGTATCAATTAGATAAAGAATGTATCCTAATTTTTCTCTAAAATTATCTGCGTTATTTCTACAAAAATAATTAATTTAACTATTTCTTATTAACGTTTCTACCATATATATAACGTTCACTAGTATAAGTTAAAAATGCAGAAAAATACAAACTACCCGACGCGTTCGAAACGTCGCAGCTTCTTATCTTCATAAGAGGAACTTTTGATTAATGGCAAATTATTGTGCGATTTCAATGCCTAATATAACAAAATATACACACGGTATTCTTACGGTATTCTTCATCTCGCTACACAATACGTAATGTCATAGAACCGAATGTTCTCACGGTATTCCACAGCCTATTTTTGAGTGGTTGTTCCGGTGAAGTACGTCTGTAGCCACCTAATTTGCATATCTAACAGCGTTAGTGAGCGTTTTATGACTAATCTTATGATCAGTCCCCGTCAATTATTTTCAACGTCTTACAATTCTCAGCTGTAATACACATCGAGAACAAATATTTAAGGATATATTGGCTATACAGTTAATCCCAAAAGTTTATGCACTTTAGAAACGCATTTTTTAAAAAGAAATCAGACGTCGGTAGAACATTGCTAATAATAAACAACAAAAAAAAATTTTCGATTTTTCCAAGGGGTACCCCTTCAATTTCTTCCAAATTTTCGTTTTTTGCCAATAATTCCCAAACCGTTCGAGATACGGGAAAATTGCATTAGACATTTCTTGTAGAGAATGACGAGATCTACAATTTCCATGTAAAAATATTTCGCTAGCGTCAATAGTTAACGAGTAATTTGCAAAAAACGAAAAAACAGTTTTTTGCAAATAACTTGTAAACTATTGATGCTACCGAAAAACTTTTATATAGAAATTGTAGATCTCGTCGTCCTCTACAAGAAAGGTCCTATGCAATTTTCCCGTATCTCCAATGATTTAGGAGTTATTGAGAAAAAATGAAATTTTTTTCCAAAAGTTCGCCGTTTCGACGCTGGGATGGTCGGATT
>NW_017170028.1:270521-280005 GCF_001652005.2 Ceratina calcarata | reverse complement strand
TTTTAGCACGTAGCTATTTATTATTAGCATTATTCTTCCGACGTCTGATTTCTTTTTAATTATAGGAAATGCGTTTTTCTAAGGTACATAAACTTTTGGGATTGACTGTATAGCCAATACATCCTTAAGGAGGAACGGTATAGTTGTAATCCACGTGGGCATGCAGTCTTAAAAGCATGTGATGAAATTTTATACGATTGATTTCATTGCACTTCCGGTTTTTCGTAACTTATATTGATACAAATTATAGTCGGATACTCAAAAATAACTAAAATTTTTGAAACAGCGCATGCAGTATTGAAATTCAATAAAACTTCTTGCCGTGACATATTATTACGGACAATATTCGATCGATTTGTAGCGATATAAATATATCGAAAAGCTTTCTCAGAAATACGAATGCCGATTTTGCTTTTGCGGAAGTTTCCATCTATGTCAGATTAGGATAGATTCTCTGACAACAGAATTTTTTGAATAATGTAGATAGTAAATCGTTCCGGATAGTTTATTTGACGTGGACGCGTTTGTAGGAAATTCAAATTATTCACTGACATGCGGTATTTCAAAGTTAAATGAAAATCGTTCTCGTTTATCGAGTCGTATAGGAAACGCGGATTGAAGAATCGGTAGTCGGATCGCGTGAGAGGCGCTAATTGTAAGGCCCGCGCTGGTCCAATCGCCGAGTGTTATACATACATGTACGTGCCTATTCTGCCTCGTTCATCACGAGACGCGATTCGAATCCGTTTTTCCGCAATGTCATTCACGGTTAACAGCAATTTGTCAATCGGCGGCGCGCTGTATGTACTTCATTGCGCGTGTTTTTCCCGCGTTTGTCGCGTTCCCGTTTTCGAGGGATGATAAAGATTTATCTATTCGCGTGTGTTAAGTCGCTGAAGCAGTCCAAAAATAACGGAGCTGAGTACCGCTACAAGTTAGCTGGCCTATCTTGCCCACTCCGACGTGAAACTGTTGTTGCGTCAGTGGTTGTGGGTAGGGATTGGGGAAGGAAGAGGGGTGTGAGCAGTGGGGAGAGGGAAAAGATGAAAAGACGGGAAAAGAAAGAAAATCGGGAATTCCCGTATTTCAACTTCTACTGGAAATTGCATGGATCGAGAGACAGGTTCGAGGAATTTTACTCCTCAAAATAGAAAGTAGAGTATCGTTGAGTTGTCTTTTAAGGCAGCTCTGCTTTCTATTTTGAGGGCTTAGATTTTATAAGTATCGTTCGTCGGGTATTTTATTTAACAGATAGTAACAAGGATAGGCGATATTCTTTGGAGTTGTCTTCTTAAATTGCGTGAGCTTAGAATCTTCTATACATTAAATTCGGTGTTAGAACTACGTTAAATTCCATTATCATTATTTTTTTTTAACTTCTTTAATATCGGTTGCACGAATATTATTCAATTTCTATAGGGAAACTTGATCGTAGAATTGAATTTAGAAATCCATTTGTGCAAATTTCGAAGTTCGTTCCCTTACTAATGAATTAATTCATTCTTATTGATCCTAGAGTGAAATTCAGTAGCGTATATGCTCGGTGACTTTTAATTTATTAGGATATTAAAGTTACGATAACATTACTGATGCTGAACGTTTGTGAATCACTGCTCGGTAAGGAAAACTATAAGAAATTTACGGGTACTGTTTGTAGCAACGTCTCTCGGGAAGGGTTGATCAGTAATTTAATCCATCCAATGGAATCCACTCTAAAATACAATACATTATGAATTTAAAATAAATTTTTAAAACGGTAGAAGTAACCTTGAGATCTCTCCTTCAATCGATGTCAAAGGAAAAGTAATTCGATTCTAGTTTCCGTTTTCAAATTAAGCCATTTTTATTGTACAACGCGTTTCACGATTTGAACAGAATTTCAACGTTTATTATACAGCATTAACAAGAAGATTATGCGTACAATTAAAAAAATAATTTTCTCGTGATTTTTAATTGTTCGTTCTGGCAAATATATTTTCTTCTTTCTCGATAATCACAAAGATAAAGTATCGTGAGATCGAAATAGATAATATAAAATCAACAGGCTCTGCCCTCTGCATGGACAAAAGTTAGCTTATCTGCTCGAGCTAAGCTTTTTTAGATAGAATGAGATACAACCGAATGAGATGATCGTAGCTTCGAATAGAACATGCATTTTATTCGACAAGAATTCAAGCATACTCGGTTTTCCCTTCGCGATCGTATCAATGTTATATGTAAGAAAGAAAAAAAAAACAGGAACAAACAATTATCTGAAATCGGAACCCTTAGGCCGTTCGAACAAATCGCAGATAAGTTACACAATCATTATCATACCTTCGTGATCATAATTAGCATATGCTGTTTAATGCCAGTTGTAGAGGGTTCACCATTGCGCGTCATTTTAATGAGTGATTAAAACTGTCAAGCAATTATTTTTATAATCAAAACTCGATTCCAGTTAGATGTTTTTAATAAAATATTCTGAATCTAACGTGGGAAGACGCGAACAGAAAGAACGTAACATTTGAAGAGCGTAGGATTTAATTAAACTTTTTGCATATATTTTATATAGTATCAGAAATATTATATTTAAGTACTCCTTCCGTTTGTTTGTTCGGCAAACTGATTTTCTTCAAATGTTCACACATGGCTATACTTTGAACTAGATACTTGCTTGAACGGGAAACGGTTTAACAAAGTGACGATAATATCTGGATATTGGAAAGAGAAAAGTAATGTCCGTCAGGATGTTACTTCTATGTATATTAAAATTGATAATGCAAAGGAAAAAATATGATCTAACTTAATGGAACAACGTAAACAACGCACAGTTCTGTCGAACTACGGTCAGTAGATGACCGCCGTCGACTCGTATGCCGATCGAGGGTTCAGTCTTTCATTAAAAATTGTTATCACACGCCTTTGCCAAATGATAAAATTGCACACTTATTTACAAGAGAGGATAGAGAAGTAAATCGATCGATCTCTTCAGTATCGTCGGAATTCAGTGAAATTGACAACTAGGTAAAAATTATTAACAGACCCGTTTAACATGCGCGTCAGTTCTACTTCTTTGCTGGTTTTCTCGATTTGCGAGCTGTAATCTTTTAGATGAATGTGGCTTACGACAGATTTGGCAGTAATACTATAACGTTTCGTTCCATATTCATTTTCTAAAAATTGTCGATCATTGTCGTTGATGTTGGCCGATGACAATGACAATGAATAAAAAGCACAAAGTGTGATGGCGGGCAGATTGCAAGGACATTAATCGTCGAGATCACGGGATAAATCCTTGGAAACTGTCCGCGATTTTTTTTTATGTTCTTAAACGGCACTCGCGCACACACAATAGTTTCGATCGATGTTGGTAAAGAGATATTTTCCCCCTTGATAGTCTAGACGGTTCTTCTCTTATCGTTTTCAGAGGTATATGTTATATTTTATGGAGCATTTTTTAAAAGGAAAAAAAAAGAAAAAGACAAAAGGAAGGTACCACCGTCCGTCCTCACGAATGCATTCTCACTTACCAGTGTAGAGGCACTTCTATATATTTTTTCTCGCATAATGATCCAGTGGCAGTACATTCTCGTCTCAATTGTAATCTTGCTTTTATAGAAAGGAAGGTTCATCCTTCTATGTCTGCACCACTCGTCATTAAAGTCGTCTAAAGTTTTGTTTCGCGCGGTAAATCTGGCAAACTGCTGCTGGTCGCGAGGAGACCGATGCTCTCTGTCATTTCTTTAGGCTTTTTCTCTTTGGCTAAAACTTCGGAACTGAAGCCTTTAAAAAATACCTTGGCATGGTCTGCGTCTTTATACACCGACGGCGAGCTGCCGTCCTTCTCGGATTTGTGCAGTACCGCCGAGTGCGATAGTGTCGATAGTGCGATTTCATGTGGGAATAAATCCAATTCTACCGGTGGGCCCGTTTCCTCGATATAATTTATGTGGATTCCCTCCAACACGTTCAACCCGTGCGGGCTAGCCGATGAGAATTCCGTTGGTGTATAGTACTCGCTGTTGATATCTTCGAAACTAATGCCGTTGGCCATGCCGCTGAGTTTCGTCTTGAAATAGCTGTTTACGCCAGCCGATCCGTCCTCCTTCACGTCGAACACCATCGAGTCGCTCTTCCCGCAGGAGCCGTTCCGACAGTTGTCGAAGTATAAATTTGGCAGGTTTTCCAGCACTTTGTTCAGCGTTTGTTGCTGATATTTATAACTCTCGCGTAACCGCAACACCTGATGAGCGCTGAACTTCCTTATCTTGTTACGCTGGAAGACATAGTTTTCTCGCACCCAATTCAGCTGGGTAGTCGAGTAATCCCGTACTTTCCTCACCTGTTCCGAGATTAGAAAAATAATATCGTGAGACGTCTGTGACTCACGTAGAAAAAATCCTTCGGGCAATCTTTCATCGTTTGTTGCTCTTCGAATGAATAAGTAACGAACATTTGAAACTTTATCATAGAGCAAATTCTAATTAACGATCGGACAATTCGAATGAAAAGTAAATGCGAACGAGCGAAGAATTGAAGGATGGTTCGTTACCTGATCGTAATACTGATCTCTAAGCGCGGTAAGGTGACTCGTTCCGTAGTCCCTTATATCCCTGATGTGCTGCATTTGATCCTCGTAACTTTCGCGAATCCATTCCACCTGTTGTACGCAATTCTCCTTTATTCTGTGCACTTGCTGAGTGTAATTCTCTCGCAGCCTCTCCAATTGTTGACTCTTGTACTGCTCGATATTGTCCAACATTTGATAGATTTGTTTCGCCCTGGGGGTGGAGCCGACGTGTCTACAGCACGTACACCATTTCCAACAGCCACACCTGAAACGAAGGAACACAAACGGCTTTATACGTATGTACATGTAGAATGGAAATCGTATGGTTCGCGAACAGTATCAATTTCACGCGAGTGTGTTTGCGTTACGTATACGATAACGATCAAACGAAATCTTTGTATCTTCGTTACACGTGACACATGGAAACAACAAATACATATCGGCTATTGTAACAATGGATCTGATGCGCGCGACTTAATTCGGAACGCTTACATGTTAATTACAGTTAAATGAAATGAAACAGAGAGAAAAAATGACTCACTTGATCAGGATGTAACGAAACAGTTGGAAGAAGAGCGTGAAGAGAAGAAAGGCCGTCGCGCTGGCAGCGCCAACCAGTATGCTGATGATGTTGATTTTTTGTAATGTTATTGGATTCATCTGCAAACTAATATAGGTAGTGGCATTGGCAATCGGATTCACTGCGAAACACCTGTATTGTCCAACATCCTGCCTGAGCAATGTCGTGATGTACAAAGATCCATTCTCGAGGATGCGTATGCGACCATCATCAACGAACGGTACACTTTGTTCCCATTTGTGTACAGAAGGATGTTCGACAAAAGCATCGGGAAAAGCTGGGTCAGGATTCCAATGCAGTACCTGAAGTTTAGGCGTAACCCATGTTAACGATGGCGTTGGATTGCCGCTGAATTCGCACTCGAGCAGTACTGGGCTTAATAAAAGATATTGTTGCGTGGGCGTAGCATATATCAAATTCGGCCGTGTACATTTCAAGTAACGAAGAGTTTGAAGCATGTCGCCAGTATCGTCGATATCGGCGCCGCATCTGAACCCGCTTTGAAAAGCGGTACGCAAGTGCTCTTTGCTCTCGGCCCATTTGACGAACCAGAACATACGGCAATCGCAGGCCCATGGGTTGCCCTGCAGCTGCAGCTCGTTCAGAGACGTCAGCTGCGCCACGTTTGCCGGAAGGAAGGTCAGATTGCTGTCGCGTAAATCAATCTTGCGAAGCGCCAAAGTGCGATCTAAGGTGCATCGCGAGATTTCGCGTAGCGGACTGTTACTCATCTCGAGTGTCTCCAATTGTTCTAGTCCCTTCAAGTCTCCGTTATGGAGCACCTCCAGTTTCGTGCCGGAAAGCAACAGGGTTTGTAAATTTCTTACTGGTCGCCATACGTCTCGTGGTAGCACCCTGATCGGCAGATTCTCTAGACTGAGCCATTTTAAGTTGCCAAGATTTTGGAACGCTATGCTGTTGAAATGTTCGATAGGATTCCCAGATAGATCGAGGTACTGCAAGGACACGAGGTCGGCGAAAAGGCCGTGCGGGATTAGATCGATTTCGTTGTTCGCCAGTTTCAAGATCTTCAGGTTGTTCAGACCAGAGAACAAACGGGGCGGGATGTTTTTCAGTCTATTCGCAGACAAGCGCAATTCCTGGAGCTGTACATTGGGTCTAAAGCTGTAATCTGGCAAGGCCACCAACAAATTGCCGGACAGGTCCAAGCGCGTCAATGACTTACTCGCACCGAACATTTGATACGGAAGTACTTTGAGTCTGTTTCGCGACAAGCCGATCTCCTCGAGCCTGTCCAAACCTTGGAACAGAATTCCTGGGAGTGTGTTCAGCCGGTTTCCAGTTAGGTTCAGGTACTGTAGTTGGTGCAACGGATGGAAGACGTTCGGAGATAATTCCGTTATCCTATTGTCACCTAAGTCGAGATGCTCGAGGAACGTTGTACCGACGAATACGCCGGATTCTATCTTCTCGATCCCGCTCGATGTCCAGGCAAGGCTCTTCAAGTGTACCGCGGTTTCGAGGGCGGAAACTGTTAGAGCCGCGGCTCTGACGTTTCTCAGCACTACGCTTATCGCTTGACTGGGCAAGCCTAGTCCTAGGAAGCTTCGCTCCTGACACAATAAACTCTCCCCGTTGGCTAGACACTCGCAACCCGTGGCACATTCTACTCGCGAAGACGGCAACCCTCTCTTTTCCTTGGCAGGTGTCGACAAGCGATCCTGCGACAGGAGATCCTGTGTACCCGTCACGTGCACCGTAATGAGAAGAACGATTAACCACCACCACGAGTCCCACGCGAAAATCCTTTTCCTCATTCCTACGACCTGTAATATGATTTTCACGCTTACAGCCAATACCCATTCCCATGTCCTGATGTGTCTTCGTGAAATCCAAAAACTGACTGATCAATATTGATAGGTTTTCTCTTCTCATGCTTCTTCTAAGTTCAGCTGTAATCTTTAAGCACGAGATAACACGTTCACTTTTGCTAATCTTTTCTAACTTCGCAATGATATGTAGCGGGCTTATATGAAAATGTGTTTCATTGCTCTAACGAGTCTTAGTTACACACCACGACACGTGTCGTTCGGTAGAACACGAAATTTGCATGTATGTACAGTTATTTAATTCTCTATCTTTTCTGAACCGTGTTTATCTTTGTCTTTCTCTTTCGTGCGATGTTCTCTTTATGTTGGGGCTACGTACCTAGTAACGATCATGGGCAACCCGCGAAGCCAACTGTCTCGGCTGAGTTAGCGGCGGGCGAAATAACCGGCGGTCTGTCTCTCTCAACCGTTCGTAAAATATACGATCCCGTCTCGGTTGAACGTTGCGGGGTTACTGGGTTTGTTGTGGATAGCGATAACGGCAATGTCGTTGTTGCTTTTGCCGTATCGAATCCGTAACATAATTGTGCGCGTTCTGATGGAACGACTTTTTGTACAAAGTTCCGAAATTGGACGGGAAGGGAATCCGTCAGTAGATGGAAACAACGGCTACACATATGACTCTTACTGTGTATGATCATGGAAAACACTTGCACGCGCGCAAGTACATATGTACAAATGAATGTAACGCATACAAACGAAAGTCACGCATACACTCTCACTCGCACACACTCACGCACACCCTTCGTTCCTCCTTTCCTGTATCTTTTCTGTCCTCCCTCTTCTACCCGTGTGTTAGTCAAAATCTCTCGTGTATATCGGCCTACGTCAATCGTGGAGCGGCGACACAGAAGTCTACTGTTCGTTCTCCGTGTCACATGACACACTCGTGCATCGCGACACGACTGGCGTCGTCCATCGCGTATCAAAGGCAAAAACTGACTGTGAGGGATTCGTTCGCCAGTCTCTGCTCCGGCTTCTCCGCGTGGCAGCCCTCGCTACGAAGAACCGGCAACGTTGCAAGCCTCAGGAACCCGCGCCGACGCAAGACCGGCTTCGACGCTCATTCCGCACCTTCTCTTTAGTGTATCGCTCCGACCAACCGACCCGACCCGCTCTCAGCCCTTCGAGCCTATTCATGCCCACCGTATCCTTTTATCCTCGCAAACCAATATCGCGTATCCTTCCATTTTTTCGATGTGTTCCCAACACGTACACGACATATAAATACATATAGGGATGCCACGATAGCTTTATTTAGCTCTGAAACATGAACCTTTAATCGACAATCTTCTAACGTTAAATTAAGTTTTCTCTCCGGATTTTCTCGTTATATTGTGGTATACTTTTTCTTTTCTTTCTAATTCGATGAACTGACTTACGATTACGATTTACGTTTCCAACTAATTTTTTATAATTCGTTCACGTATTTTTTAGAGAATAAATTGACAAGCATAGGCATGAGTGTTAGTCGTTAAGTCTGGGTCTTTTATTAATTGGCTTCTTTTCCGGTCTGGTTAATATTATCAATTCTAATTGCCCATGAGGTCTTACCAGCTCTTCATAGGTTCTATGACGTACACTCTGATATAATTCTTCCCTTTTGTGTGCATATTGAGCGCACAATTTGCTTTTAGGCCGGTATTCAAAGTCGTTGCTTATTCTTAAGATCGTCTTAAGCATTTGCTTAAGTCCCTGTTCCCTGTACAAGACAAGGACTGCAAATATGGGATAGACAGGAATAGCAAATTCCTAAGACGATCTTAAGAATATGCAGCGACTCTAAATACCGGCCTTAGATTTCAGATGCGCTTCTGGAAAATTGCATAAGGTCACGACTGAATACGTTAAATTCACGTGGAGACTCGTGAACATTGTTTCATTATGTGGCACGGATCTGGCATACCAGTGGTCTCAATTTTCACTTAAGACAGCATGCACATTGCGCTTGTATAATTATTGTTCCTTCCAATTATGGGAAGCATTCGAAAGCGTGTCTGCACGCCAATTATACATGTACAGCTCTGCTAACAAACAAACTGATACGCAAATATGTCTGAAACGAGAATAATTCAACACGAAAGAGTTATCTGGTAAAAAATATTTTTATCTTAATCGACGCGACTGAATGCGTGTTAAATACAACCGCCACTCAATAAAACGGAGAAAATGTAGCGTTTTATTTATAAAACAGGGGTGACTTTCAGATCTTTACAACGTTGACATTTTTATTAAATACCTAAACTATATTTTTCACGAACTTATGTTTTTTTCGTATAATCTATTTCGACGATGACGAAAAATTTTTTTCTTCAACATTTCGGAAAATGCTTCAAATAAAAGTTGTTTTCCTCTTAATTTCGATATTTAACGAGTTACGTATGATTATTTGGCATTTTATTGATGTTGACAAAATCCGACCATCCCAGCGTCGAAATGGCGAACTTTTGGAAAAAAATTTCGTTTTTCCTCAATAACTCTTAAACCCTTGGAGATACGGGA
>NW_017170028.1:230617-269836 GCF_001652005.2 Ceratina calcarata | reverse complement strand
CTGTAATACTGTAAGCCAATACATCCTTAAGTCGAGTAAAATTATTTGTTCTGAATATAGCAGGATTCTGGATCGATCTGATGCGTATGAACATCGGTCTTGTTTATTTCCGCGTAAATTTAACTTTAAAAAATCGAACCTCATTTGGAACAACGTACTATTTTCTTTAGTGCACCTGTATATCAGCTGTTCAAACCGTTCTCGTGTGCGACAATAATTGTAGACCTTGGCGACGCGTGTAACCTTTATAGCAGTAGTTCAATTCGTAATAAAACCTAATTCTTTTTAAACTATGAATAGGGCTCGATTTATAAAAGCGAATTCTCTATTATTAAAGTAGAAGGAGAATGGACTAATTCAGTCGTCAAAGAAATCTATCCTCGATCAGATCGCGTGGCAATCGTACATTATTACAAAGTCTGGAATCAATTTTTCCCTTTGCTTCTGTGAATATTTGAACACTCGGATCGATTCTCTTCGTAAAAGAAAGAACGATGGAAAATATACATTAGCAACGATTTCACACAACGTAAATATACGATCGTGTTACAGTTGTCTAAAAAAACCAGTACCCGTAACGTTAAAATAGAAGATGTTCGGATAAATAAAGTCGATTCTATATACGTACTATATGAATACCGCATTCGAAAGCTGGGCGTTACGACGTGCACATGTTTGCAATAGCTACGATAAACGTCCGCAGCCATCTATATTCATACATGTTCATATAGTTTTTAATATTCTCCAGGTACGTTTACAAATACGCTTGATAAGCTCCGTTTCGCGTGTATTAGATGCCCTTTCCTTCCGCCTTTATGTTACAGCCTGGAATTTCACTTGATTATACCTTGTAAACTATTGATTTAATAAAGTCATAAAATATCGAGCGGTTTATCTCGATGCGAAGGCGGGTCAGTTTGGCAAATGCCTGAGTGAATTATGATGTCCCTATGCTTGAATTGGAATTATAGTGTGCAATTATACGAACAACGTCTAAGCCTGCTATATCGTTTCTCTAATTTATTTCGAAACTCGATTTGCGTGCATAGTCGTAATGAGATTCAATTCGACCTTGAAAACTAAACTTCTGTAGGTTGCGCGAAAGCTTTTCTCTCTCTCTCTCTCTCTCTCTCTCTCTCTCTCTCTCTCTATCTATCGGTCATGGCCAAGGAAGACAAGAATAGAGATAGTATTCCGTTAATTTATTGGTTTAGTACTTAACGAATTATAAAATTGAACAGTAACGCAGACAAGTCTTCGAGAGTAAACTATACTATAGTTTTATTGCAAGAGACTTGAACGGTAGTCCGAAAATGAAATGCCCCGAGTTTAAGAAAAACGGTGTAAAATATATATCCTTGCTTTCACTATTGAGGATCAAGGCTTGTAAAGGCAGGTACAAGAGGGTCAGATCTTAAAGATGTCGCAGCTGAGACAGAATTCCAGAGTAAAACGAAGTTTCTAGATATGAAGGATGAAATGATGGGTTTGTGAAAATTCTCGGTATATGTGAATTAGAATTATATCTAACTTAAGTACTAGATAACGTTGATATACAACAGTAAGTCTTTTCTTATGCGTATAATTGTACTACGTACTTGCTCTTGAAATATTATATTTTCTGAGAGAAACGCGTAATCTTTATCGCAAGTGTAGATTCATACGATAACGCGATAGTAAATTGATTATAGAAATACGTGAAAGATATAGTTGCTCTTTGCATCGACCGACATTAATAATATATTGAACTGGTAAACGTGAATGAAAGAATAAACGAGGAGTTATCGACTAACAGGTGTTGCGTAATAACGTCAATAACTAAAACCGAGGAACGAATCCGAGGAAGAAAGGAAATGTCTTAAGTAGATTGATAGTATTTGTAGAGCTTTCGCAAATCGTGTTTATCACGGAACCAGGAACACAGTTTGTTTTGCACGTGGCAAACAAAGATTCATATGATCACAATTTCAAAATACTTATTGGATTCTCTTCGAGTTCGATATATTTGGAAGATTGTGAAAATAGTCTATTCAAATGATTACTAAATGGTGGCAAAGAGATACCTTAGTCTGAGAATTTGGTACTGTTATTACATAATACTGACGTTGGCAGACAGTTTTTGGAAGAGTCGAAAGACGTCAGACAGTCATATACCTATTTTAAAGGACAGCGTGTTCTTTCGTCCTCGGTAGACTGCTCGTATATAAAATTGGCACGAAATCGTTCGCCTTGATGAAAGACAAAATGAAATACAAGGGAATATCGCGAGGAAGCGTTACACTGCGTTTAATAATATTTTATTTGAAAAAGTAAGCAAGAATTCCAATGAGTTTCGCATGTAGTGCCTTTCTTTATTGCATAATATCGTTCGAGTTAACGAGTGGAAAGAAGCGTTGCCCGCTTCGGTTGGTTCTCCAAGTCGAAACAGAATGGTCGACCGGCAATGTAAGAAAGGAAAGGCCTGCGGTTCAGAGCAGGCCGATAAGTGCCGGTTGCTAGTTACGAGAGAAAGAGGGGACGCTCGTGCGGAAGCGAGATAATCTTTGAGCCTCAGAGGGGAAAGGAGACCCGACCGACCGTCGAGCAGACGTGAGTTCGTGAGTAGAGCTCGATCAGCTGGGAATGGGGCTGGATTGCCACGTTTCCGTACGTGACCCCCGGCTGGCGACCGTGTCTGCTTCGTGGATCAATATTACCGAGAATTGGCAACCCCGCAGCTATCCAACTCTTTATTTATACGTGTCGGTCAGACGGCGCAGGCCCGCTCTGATTCTTCCTTTGCTCGCTTTTGTCCTTCATCGCTTTCCTCCTCTTGGCCTTTGCCGGTTTGCTACACGATTCTACTATTTTTTGAAAGGTTAATTGTCCGTCTAGCCATAGCTGTACGCATTGGACACGTTGGCACTTCGGATAAAAATGAGTCGGGGAAGAGTAACCGTTCTAGGCGAATTTCACTGAAAATCCCTTTATTCGGATCTTATACGTCTCCGTGTATAAATATTTTTAGATTCGGTGAATTATAGATTGGTACGATCAGGGACGGACAAATGCCGAGTGCATTGCGCTCGGACGCATAGTCTGAATGAACGTCCTGTCGTTCGTTCAACCTCTCCTCGATCGCTCGTTTCGCACCGCACATATTACAAGCCTATTGGACGCTTACCATCTGCGTCTGGAGGAGACGTTACTGCTTATAACGCGATCAAAGAATTTTGAATGTTATCTTATCGTTTAATATTTTGATAAAGGCGGGTTACTTGGTAAAACGTCCTTGGTAAAATATCAAGCAGCTTTCTATTTGATCAAAGTCAGTTTATTATAATTATGTGACAATTACACTTTAATAATCAAAAGTAGCTTTAATCTTTTCCTTATTATCGTTCTTTTAAAAATCTATAAATTTTCTATTACGCTCCAAGCATCAGAAATAGATCAAACTTACTCAATGTATTCGCCGTTCATCTGTTTTTACGACAGTAAAACTCTCGGTCAAATTTTTGCTAACAGTGAAAGGAACAACAGGCTCATTAATTACGCCCCTACTAAATTCTTCTATGTTTTTCTCATTCTCTGGTTATGTCATGCTTGTTTTTCCCAGCGTCTCATCAACATTTTAGCGAAATGACTCTCTGTCCAGCTTCGGCCTTTCAAATAACATTAATCGATGCGACATGATACCAAAATAATTGTTCTTCTACATTTTTTGCACAACTTTTATACGTGGCAATTTTGTAAAACTCCGTGGGCGTGCTATTCGCCGCTTTTTCATATAAGTTCTTCTCATGCTCTGTTGCTGATCTATTTGCTGATTCTTTCTTCTCGTTCGCGGGCTAACAATAGCGCGAACTTCGTTATTAAAAATTTCCTACGTACGGTTCCCGCGCGTTCACTAGGAGCCACAAAGGTCGATATACCCAAGGAGCGAGGAGTATCTCTATCCTCTCGACTCCCACCCTTACGATTCTACATCCGCCGCGTCTGCGACCATATTATATATATATTAATATTTATTGTACGATACCGATTTTATATTGGTCCATTCATTCAACTCTCCTGTCGATTGATGCCTGTAAACGCAATATGTACACATCCCTTCTCTTTCTTGTCATCGGATATCCGGGTTTATTTTCTAAAACAGATAAATATTTGAATACACGATAGAACAAATTTGGCAAATATAATTATAACAAATTTGAATAAATCTTTAATCGTGTTAGGATTATGACATGAACTAAGAGAATCCTGTGAATATATCCATTTTGTTTCTCTATGTATAAAAACGTGCAAAATGATAGTTTAAATAAAACGGTAAGCTTGTCCGTTCGTGTGCAACCTTTCTCCCGTGTGTTATCGTGGGCTTGAAATGCTCGCAGATGGTGACGAGTAGGTAGTTGAACGTTTTCCTGTCTATACATGGTTATGTACAACGCACGCTATTATTACTCGAAAGACTTTGAAGAATATGTTTCATAACACATTATTAATGTAATAGTAACGTGCAATTGCCACTGCAAAATGCATGCTAATGAAGTCGTAACTGTTTGTCATTCAGCATGTTAAGGTAGGGGTAAAACATTGAAAAAGTTAAGAGAGTATTCAAAGGATTCCCTACACAACTTTGCTATGCATTGGATTTGGCATTGTGAATGTAGCCAGGTGATTGCATCGGGCGTACACTCGTGCCGGTCCCTTGAAGCCGTTGAATTTCTTCCCTGGTTGGGAGCCATACAAGTCGGCTAAGTTGGTTCAAGGCCATTCATTGGCACACGCATTCGAGTTTACGCGAAGTTCACGCCATTACAAATTCTTGTTGCATTTAAACACTTCAGAAAAAACTGCAATTTTCGAGGCAGTTCTTTACAGTCATAGAAAATGAAGAAAATCTGTTTAAACGGAAGTTGCAAAATAGCCATGACATTCATTGCCAAATGTGTTCGGATGTACGTTGCATTGAAGCGGTAAAATTGGCAGCAAAATTTATTTGCGTCTCTGATTGTTTTTACACTTTATATGCAAACTGCGATACACACGGATGTGGCAACGATGCAAGTAATTGAGAACGCGAGGACATATAATCGTTTTGCGCTGCGTCCGCGTATGCAGCGCGAAAAGAAACAAACAAGGGTGGCTCCTCCTTGCTCGTCAATGTTTTATATGCTCTTATTTTCTATTTAGAGCTTATTCGACGACGTATTCGCAAGCGTTCATCATGTAAATTGTGTATAGACCGGATTAACTGAATCCGATAGACAAAGGAAAATATGAACGTAATACCATGACGTCCGAAATGCAGACTCTGTATTCAGAATAGGTTCGGAAACTGTTCTAGATCTAGATATCAACGCAATAACACTTGCCAGCTTGGTTTTTCGATAAACCGCTACGCAATCGCCTATGCATATTTTTTCCACTATCATTTATACTTCGATGATAGAACATGTTGCATCACACGAGCAAATTAGTCGTGCAAGATAATAGAGGTCAGAAATGCGATCAATGTACACTTCCTGTTCTCTTACCCTTGCGCACGTGCAAGGAAACAATAGAAAATGCAAATCAATCCTTCTACTCTACATTTCTGCCCTGCCGATTTCGGTTTTCCCGTCAGTTGTAGCAAATTCACTTAGAATCTGTGAACCGATTAAATTAGAGCCTTTATTCTGATTCGTGTTGAAGATATCGGGGGAGGATCGAAGATTGTTCGCTGCTTGCAACAGTGCAGCGTATTTGTCGTCTTTGTTTTTTTGTTGACGGCTCTTGACTAGCTTGTTGACTCATCACGTTCGCAGCTACATATGCGACGTGCAGTTACTGTTGTCACTACATAATTATGACGCATTGTGTAGCTTATTTTTTAATACTGTCGGCTGTTTATTTTTATTTAATAATTATAGTTGTTGTAACGAAAATAAATTAATAACGGGTGAATAATTTGTTCTATCCGTAAGAGACCAAAATACGAGTTTCACTTGGAAAGCGTAAAAAATGGCGCTGTACAAGTTGGGCGTTTTCGATGGAATTTCCTAAAGAGTCAGAGGGAAAATTTTATTTCATCGTCAGTAGCTCTAATTTATATAATCTCGAATAAAAGGAAAGCATGCGTTTACATAATTTGTTAGCCGTTCGTGTCGCTACATCGCGTCGTTCATTTTGTGCTACAGTACTAGAAACCTCTGGAAATTCATTAGAATGTACATATGTACGATATTTCGACCTGGAAACGACGAGAGTGAACGAATTCGTAACGCGTTTGGACCTGAACGAAAATATGTATACAACTTCTGGTCGTATGCGGTAAATATCTTTATGATGCAATGGCGTCGTTTGCTGATGTGGCAAGCGAGCCTGGAAACGTTTAGCCTTCGGTATCGCTGCGACAACGGTACGTGACCGGAATGGCGACGCAAATGGCGAGTGGCTTGTTGTGGCGACATCCATCGGAGACGCGATCGTTACGATTTCCGTTCGACGATACGCCGCGCCGAGAGATGTCGCAGCGATGCCGAATCAGAAATGATCAGGGCCGTAACAGTAATTCAAATTTCAACAATGTGAAATTAATAAAAACTTTTTTCTCTGTTAGTGTGCAGATTTCGTGAAAGCGGGGGCAGAGCAAGGATTGACACCATCCGATGTGGTGCTCGCAGCTGACATCACGTTCTCTTGCGTAGCTGATCCTCAAGCTGCTAAAGACGTAATTATCTATCTAGTCACTGTATTTCTAAATGTTATCGTCAATATATTAAACGTTGCAACTGTTTCGCAGATGGTCTTTGGAAATTGCGGGGTCCTCACCGAAATATCCCCGGAGAAAGGATACGTAGAGATGACTGGCATAGATGCAGAGACGTCGCAAGATATTGCCGAGGCAATAACCGCTAAAGGTGGCCGGTACTTGGAAGCTCAAGTACAAGGTAGTAAGACTCAGGCCCAGGAAGGCACCCTGGTCATTCTCGCGGCTGGAGATCGAGGCCTATTCGACGAATGCCAGTCATGTTTCGAGGCAATGGGCAAGAACAGCTTTTACCTCGGTGAGGTCGGCAATGCATCGAAAATGAACCTCGTGCTTCAGTTGATGGCAGGCGTGACACTCGCTGGTCTGGCTGAAAGCATGGCTCTAGCGGATCGCGCCGGTCTCCAACAAAAGGATGTGCTAGAAGTTCTGGAATTGACTTCGTTAGCTTGTCCTGCCATTCTTGACAAGGGAAAAGGTATTGCGCATTTCTTTGCTTCGCTAGAGTGTCACGGTCGTGGTACATTCAGTCGCGATCATTAATAATGTATTTATTCTAATTTTCAGCCATCATCGAGGGTGGTTTCCCGACCCAGCTACCACTTCAGCATATGCAAAAAGACTTAAGACTTTCTTTAGGTATGAGCGATCAATTGGAACAACCATTGCCGCTGGCTGCTGCAGCGAACGAAGTTTACAAACATGCTAAACGCCTTGGTTACGGAGAACATGATGCCTCCGCTGTGTACATCAGAGCCAGGTTCTAACGGAACATCAATCCGTCAAGCTTCTGCTATATCATATTTATTGCAATATAACGTTGTTTCCCGTCGCTAACAGAGAAGAGTAGTTCGCGCTGTTCGACGAAGAGTAGCGGAAACGCTCGCTACGAATCGCTGAAAGAAATGCGTCGCGACTTAGATTAAGTTCTATTAATTTTGCACAGTAGCAGTAAAGTTAAACCACGCAGATGTCGTCGTTTATTTAATGCGACGGGAAGTCGCAAAACATGACGAAATCTACTTTTACTTTCTCTTTTTTACATGTTTTTCAAGACCACTCCTTCTGCGTACACGTCTACGAATGAATTTATTCATTGATTTTTTTCCTCCCGTTTGTTTTAACACTGGCGACTACTTTTCTCGATAACAGCGTGGGCCTTGATATAGTCGATTTCTTGAGTCGCTTCCCGACTTCGATCCCGTAAAATGCATCCCTCGCTCTCGCTTGATGAATTTGAGACTTGGGACGTGTCGAAAATGTGCCTTACGATACTATTTGAAGCAAGGCTTTCGAATATTTTTCTCTTCTTTCGTGAGACAGCACAAAAAATAATTTGAATTACTTCCGTCGCGACTGACTTTAGTTTTCATATTGGTAACTAAGGGAGCGATACGTGGGAAAATGTTAATTGTTAATAAAGGAGAGAAATGATGAATTGGTATCTTGTAGGATTAATTGGTGCAATTGTAAACTGGAATTCACCGAGGCGAACTTCTCAGATTTGTAAAACCGAAAAATTAATTTGGTAGTATTTTAGAAGCATCCATCGGATAGATCGAAAATGATGACAGAATAATCAGGCCAACATCTTTTCAATCCATGCTTGTCTTCTTCCTTCAAACCGTTATTTTATTTTTCAATAAAAAACTTTTCTATTTTAATCGTACATATTTATACCCCGATGAACCGAAAAGATAATTTATAATTGTTTACTCTCGTAATGCGACCTTATGGGAAAAGAATGAAAAGCATGTTGGCCAATTGTATCTTCCTCATCTAATTATCCGTCCTGGGAAACTTCTGATGTATTGCCATAAAAATTCCAATTTCGACTAACAATTTGGAAATGTCTTGCCGCTCAGTGCAATGAACATTTCTGTTTTCATCGACATGATTCTTAAATCGACGGCAACGTTGAATAGTTGTATCTTAACGACATTACGAAAATGAAAACTAGATGAAATATTGTTTATTATATGTATATTACGGTACATGGAGGCTCGGTGAACGTACAAGTAGTGAATGTCCCTCCAATTATTTGGTTACAATAACCAAATAAGGAATCCTATATTATGAAATTGTACATTTGCATTAAATGTTGGGACATGGTATGTATTTAGAATTACTTCACAACATAGTTTAGCATAGTTATTACTTGCACGTGCTTCTCTCTCATCAGTTACTTCAAAAATCACGTTATAAATATAATTTTATATCGCTTCAACTTTCATAGAGATCTGTATATTTCGCACGATGAGAAAAGACATAAAATATATGCCTTTGATGCTAGAATTTTTTCTATATCCGTAATTTTCTACTAACTTTCATAATCGATGGTATCGCGCGTTTAACGGACGCGAACGCGTGTCGGAACGGTTCTCGGAACGATTTCCACGATAACGTGCTCCAGCTCCCCTCTCCTGTGCACACGCTTAAATAAAGATCATTTAAAGAAGAGAATCGTCTAGACGAGGAGGGAAGCGAGTGTCGCTTCCGTTTCCCAGGACGGTCGTGCGAGTCTCACAAGCGACACGCGACGAAGTCGAGAACGACCGAAAGGTTGCGGGCTTTGTGCAGAAAGAAACAGTTGGGTTTTTAGAATAAACCGTATGAGTTTGCCTTTTACTATTACAAGAAATCGACGAGTTTTCTCTTCCCTTCACGGAGAGACGAGAAAATAGCCCTGTCGCGAACTTGTCTCCGTTGGGAGCAATTTTCCAGAAACAGTTAGACGATAAAGACACATCAGTTCATTCGGCGTGACTATCCGGTGAACGGTTATTGATTTTAACGATGTACATGATCCGAACATTTTTTTAATCGATTTCTTTTATGAATTACAAAGGGGAACTCGTGTTTATTAGTTGACAGGAGCAAACTCTGGATGCGTGGGAAATTATGTACCGTGTAGCTAACAGTGGATATAGGTACTCATATCATATATTGTATATGTAATTAGACTATCTACACATAGTTCTAACGATGATACATTGTACAGGTATGAGATGAAGCAGGTATGATGGATAAATAGAGAAAAATATTAAATATTCTACGTGCAAAAATAAAGAAAAAAAAATATATACATGCATATAGCTAGTACAGAGTATAAATCACAGAGAGGGAGGAATTCGTGTGAATGCGAATGGATGAATGAGAACATTATGAGCATTGCGTCAGTAACTGGCGTTATATGTTTTGTCACAAAATACACTGGTTTTTGAATAAATATCTATTTGAATTACGAATATGCTTATTCAGAGATCCTCGCCGGCCTGTTTTTATCTCTACCTCCATATTTCGAAGTTTGCCATATACAATATCTTTTTCACTTGATAAATGCGGGCCCATAGTCGGCGGTGTATCCGTTCATTTCTATTGCGTAATATTCAGAAATATATACTAATGAATATGATCAACGTTCAGACGGGCCGTTAAATCGTCTAAGGTCGTCTCCTAATGATTCCCATTAGGAGCCGGCTAATTTAAAAAACTGGTCGATATCGTTTTAAGTTGAAGCGTTGCAAAGCACGTGCCGCTGACGCGACCACGCGCGGTTCATAGGCGCCGCGAGTGGAGCAAATGATATTGCATGATTAGAGAGGAAGCGCAGCGTGGAGTGGTGTGCGCACGCGTCTCCTTCGCCGCGGGTGGAAGAGACGTGTACGTGAAAGTAGCGACCACGAGAGTGGGGACTCGGAAGGGCGGATGAGGTATACGAAGTGGAGGCAGAGGGGTGGAGCAGCCGCTGTCTGATGACACCTGTGGCTCGACCCCCACGATCAGTTCAGCCGCGACCGTCCACACGCCGTCTTGTTGCGACGTTTTTGCAACAGCAACCACTTCACCTACACATGTGCATACATTCAGCACGCACACGCGCTCGCATACACTGCACGTTCAAGCCTCCGATCGACACAGGGATAAATATACCTACGTGTACGCTCGCAGCGTGCGGGATTCACGTGTACATAAGTATGCACACGGACGCCAGTAGGCGCACACGTGCAAATGGGTAATTTTTACCTTTCGTCCACGTGACAGACCGTCGTGCGCATCTGCCATTATCGTCACCGAGAACTGTCATTGTGCACTCTTTCGTTCGAGATAAGAAGGAAGAGGAACGCAAGGAGCAGTCGTTCTTTCCCAGTATGTACCCATGGATATTATGCCTTCCTACGATCGACATTTTTTTTTCTTACGAACGCATATTCCTGATCCCCATATCGACCAGCCGTCTTTTCACGTACGCCGTTGACAACTGCGGCCAGCTCCCTCTGCCCGTTTCAGCCGAAGCTCCTACGTTTGATTCTGGTGTTGATAGATGCCTGATACGATTGACGTCTATGTAGATCCTAGGAACAAGGTCGTCGATGTAGAGCGTTACTTTCTAGACTTATTGTTAGATTCGATCGGGTACTCGGATCCATTGAAATCTCGTAGACGCGTTCGAACTCCCACAATTATTTTCGACGGATCGCGAGACCGACACGTTCCGTGTGTTACGAACGAGTCTGATGGCGCGTTTACGTTTTCACCGTATGTGATACTTTCCTCCGTGTTTCCTGTAATATCCGAATCGTCGTCGACGTCAGTAACGATGACACGTTACAAGTGGACTCGAACAAACCATCGTTAGGTACGATCGGGGAGAACGTTCGCAAATAATAGTTGTTTTCTTGGTAGTGTTTCTTGGCACGATCTTGCGAACGACCTTATTCCTAAGGAATGATCGGTGGTGTTGCGATTGTGCGCAAGAAAACAGAACGTGGCCTGTATGCCCGGCAATGCGAAACGAAACAGGCGTGTTTCTCTCCAATGTATTTACGACGCATGTCGTACGGAAGCTAAAGATTCAAGAATTTGTGCTTGTGATCGCGCGTCTTCCCGTCTACTCCATAGTGAAGTGGCAATCGTAATAATGGCAGAACGGTTCTATTAGGATCCGTTTCCGAGGAGTTAACAGCTCGTAAGTAAATTATGTGTACGTTCAAATCAATTTCGTCCTCTCAATACTTACGATATTACGTCGTTAATATTCTGGAATTTTTACTCGTTGCTCGAGAGAACAGATAAAATCAGAAAGAAGGGGGAACGGGCGATAACTTTGAAAGAATTCGTGAAATAAGATTAACTCTTGAATTTTTTGCGGTGCGGTCACAAATATATCTCTTTTCCACCAGATGCTCGGCTCTTTGCTAAAGCTGATCATCGGTTAGACGTGCATCGAGTTTGAAAAATAGCTCGCGTCGTCCGCGGCGCTATCTCTCCTATTTCTCTTTCTTTCTCGATTGCTACTTCTCTCCTTGTCGCTCGGTAAATAAGACGCGTGCTGTATCTACACGTATCGAGCGCACATGTGTTGGATAAATAAGCGAAACCGTGTTGCACGTACAATAGACGGGGAGTGTTGGTATCCACACATCTTGGACGGGGATCCGACAAATATAGATACCCGCGGTATTCGTCTGCGGGCACTCACACCAGTTGGGATCACGTAGGAAAGGAGGTGAAGGGGAAACGGGAGGGAGAGATGGTAGAGGAAATAGCGTGGACAGATTCCATTTGTGTGCTCGTCGAAATATATTCGTATTTTAAATAGAAGTAAAGATGAGCTTCACATCAAAATGTTATATCCACTCTCGATGTCTTTGACCGATTTCCTCTGTCTCGATTACATTATTCTCGAGAACAGGAGACCTCGCTCCGTAGAACTTGCTATCAAAAATTAATCTGTACAGTTTTGTTGAATAAGCAAGACCAGTGTTTGTAGTTCACTGAGTCAGCGGAATAATTTTCGCATCTCAGTGAAAACGCGTATCTGCACGTATGTAAATGAATAATAAGGAATGAAGACTCGGGCGTCCTGTGTGTGTGTTTGGTCAAGAGAAGTAGCAAATGATGGCATATTCTTTGGTGTGAGTGCCATCATGTTTGCATCGCTCAGGCTCGCTCGAGTGGGGATGGATATGTTGAGTTAGGAGGATCAGCGCGTTCCATTGGTGGGAGAAACAGCGTGGACAGGTTGCGTTCGTGCTAAGCCGAGTCTCGTCGCCTCGCATTCCGAGACGCGGATTCCGGGGCGGTTTTCTTTTAAAGGAACAGTAAGCGGGACAGAGAAGGGACGTCGAAGAAAAGGATGGGAACGCGGGAGAGAGGACGAGAGAGAGAAAGAGAACGAAAGAGAAGTAGAACGCTTACGGTACCGATTTTCCAGCAAGCATTCGTGTCTTTTTCTGTGGTACAGTTGATATAGGGGGCTTTTTTTCTACATCGCGTCGATCAGCGCCGCGCACAAATACGAGCTATAAGGGTAGAACGATCGTTGCACCTACAGCTGCTTATCGAGACTGGATCACGATCCCATTTAACGTACGTCCTTGAATCACGTAACGCTTTTACTCCCCGACTTTTCGCCTCGTTACCTATCCTTCGAAAACATCTTTGGTTCGAAGCTGAAAAGAACGTGTATACTTTTTAACTATCGTCGTATCGGTACCACAAATGAATAGAAAGTTTTTCTTGACTTTCGACGTACGACGTTCATCAGTTTCTATTTCTTCACGTTAATTTTCGAAATGAAATATTGATAAACCGGATGAATGAATTAGCTTGAAAATGTTAGTGAATCGGCGAGTAGGTCATTTGCCCTTGTTATGCCGGATACTTTCGACTTGAGCTGCCGGCGAAAACGGTACATCGTTCGTAAAAGGTTTGCGGCCTGTTCGCGTGTTTCTGCCGACCGTCGTACACGATTACTACGATTTAATATACGATATGTACATTCAATTGCACGCTTGTACCACGAAGTGTCGAGATTCCCGATAAAATTTTATCGGCCGCGTAGTTTGCGCAACTTTTTGTCGGCGCATCGATTCCGCGGAGGTATAAATTATTTTGCAACAGATTAATTCAATAGAATAAAGAATGATTTAGAGAGAAACGGAGAAAAAGTACGTCTTATTTGCCATTGTATGTACAATTTTAATGCGCATTTAATTCTTGAGTCGTAGAAGATACAGTGAAAGTGCATAGACGAGTCAGAACCTGTGGGAGAAAGGAATAATTATAGCTTATGACATGCTGTTGCAACGAATGATTCCTAGCATACAAAATATCGTGTTTTAAATATATTCATTTATTGTTTATAGCTCGTTACTAGAGTCAGTCTGATTTACTTTTGATTAGTCACGGTTTAAATTTCTCAATTAGCTGTCGTATAAAATGGTTGCAGTAACTTACAAAAAATATAAAGGAAAATATTATTAAAATCTGAAGCGAGAGTTACGTGTATAAAATCCGAAAAAGAATTCGTGTGGTATCAGAAATTTACATTGACAGGTCAATAGTCACGCCATCTTGGAATTGCACGACCAATCGAGAGATCGGACAAGTAACACGGTCCTCGAAGTACTTGCCGAGCGTAGTTTCTGAACGGTAAACGAAACGCGAGGGACACACTCCGTTGGCCTCCGTCGCTCCTGCGTTCTCTCCCGGGTTCCCTTAGCTTATAAATAAACGATGTGCTCGATGGACTCACCTGGCGCGTTCCGCTTTCAACCGTGACACTTATCTTAACGTTTCGTTTGCTGGAAGACGCGTGTGATCCCTGTGTCATTACGAGGACCGTCGTCGCGAAGCGGCTACCGATTAGTAACGAATCTGAATCCACCGCGGCTGGAGCCAGAGAACGATGAGTCGTTTCATTCGACTTATAATAGTAGTGCGTTCGCGGAGAAATGTGAAAATTCGAAATTCGTTGCATGTGGAATGCCTTGTTGCAAGTCCTTTCACCGAAACGTGGCTCAATTTCGACGGCAACCGACAAGGTTAACCTCCGCGAGATCGTATAATCGATCAATGTGACGAACGGCAGGGTAAATAATATTTGCATCTGCAGTCACGACAAGTTGTAAGTTGTAAATGGAATCGCATCGTGTATAGTGGTTGGCATGTCATCTGGCGGGGCGACCATGTTAGGCAACATTGTTCGCACGTGTCTAGAAGGAGCTGGCTGGCAAAACAGTTTATACGGCAGCGTAGAAGGCGCGTGGAGAGAACGAACGGTTTAAAATGAAAATTGTATTTCTCCAGGTGGCGCCTAAGAGGAAATTTGGAGAAGAAGCATGTCATTATAAAGATTGGTTTTGAGCTGACAAAGAGGAAAATGGGAAACCGCCTTGCGAGACGTACTGGCAACTTGTGAGCAGTGTTGGTTGGCCGTTATCGCGGTGTATGATTCTCAAGGAGATTGTTATACATAACTTAAAGGAACGCAGTTATCTGTCCCGACGGGTTCTCATGATATGCGTTCACGTAAGTGTCGATTGTTTTCTGAGATTGTCGGACAATTCTTATTTTTGATCCCTGTGAAAAACGATGCGTCTTGCACGTAGCTGACCGGGTACAGCATATCAGTACGGTGAATGGAAAGTTAACAGATCACGCGACAGTGATGCAGTGGTGTAGTGTCAGTGCCAAGTGCCACGTGCCCAGTGCTTGGATTACTTGAAGATGCCGTCGTCCGGTGGATACTATGACGACAGGAATCCTTTGCTCAAGGGCACCTTATCGAGGTGAGTCTACAACCTACGTGATTATTTTCTTTATATTTTATCCTAGTTCTGCGAGCGACGCGCGTCTCGGAGATCGGATCCGGAGATTCTGTCCGGTATCATGTTCGTCTTGTACAAAAACTAATAGGTACAAACGACTCGCGTTCGCTTGTGCACGTTGATAATGACCGAGGAGAAGTACATATGATGAAAGATTCATTTTACCCGATTACTCGACTCGGTGGCTCGATCTCCTTGGTGTCTAACCGGTCTGCTTTTAAATACGCTGTCCACTGTTCGATGGACCGTTTCTGATCACGCATTCTGCTGCCGGAATCGAATCCAATAATTCCTCAATCCTTCCGAGCGAAACGTTACCTTATTTTTTAAATATTGATGAATCAAAGCGTAAGGTTCGTTGAACAGTAAACCAGGAACTGTTCTATGTTTACGCTTAGTGTTAAGTACAGTAGTACATGTAGTACGTTTTGCTTACGCACACATACTTTGAGAAATGCAATGTCAGGGTTTCGTTTACTGTTACGGCCGGTATTTCGTACAGTTCGTCGTAATACGTGCCCGATTAGAGAAATATTCGTGGCAACAGTTTCTATCCTCTCAAATTCACTCTCACGCCTTAAGATCGTTCGAAAGCGTAGGCGTGTAAGCGTTACTGCTTAAAATTTACAGTCGGGGACCGTATTAAATGATCATTAAAAACAAAATAGTAGTCTTACAATTGGTCCGGTTGAATTTTCTTTAGACGTTAGAAGAATTAATTTATTAGATGAGAAGTAAATTGAAAAAAAACTACTAGTAGTAGAAAAATTAAATAGTCCTTTTTTACAATCTTTTTATTAGAGCCTGTATTGAATATTTAGATCATACATTTTGTAAATCTGTGTGAATTGTTTTCATGCGGAAAATTTAATTGAAGTTGGTTAATGTTTTTATGAGCTACAGGTGGGGTTAGATATTCCAGGTTTTCACGACTCTTGATAAACTGAAAAAGTTTTATATACTATACTCGCGGGTCCCGAGAGTGCAGGACCGTTTAGCGCAGCTTAAAAGATGATAGGGGTCGCCGCGAACGTTTCAGGCCTCCCTCCATTAGTCCTACCTCATTGACTACGGTTCACGTATGGTATATACGGTAAAGCATGGAGAAGTGGTAAAATGGGAGGGCCATGCGCAGACCGATCAAAAACTGAACTGTGTCCAGCCCCACACACTCGGGACGGCGAGAGTTTGGTATATCTAACTTTTTTATGGTTCTATCGATTTTTATGAATCTTTGCACATGCATATAACTTATTTAAATCTATAAAAAGAATGCCCCAAATTCTTGAGATGCGGCTGTTAGCTTTTTTCATTCTTGTTGACACAACTTAAGAAGTGGTTGACCCGCCGGATCAGATAGGTCTTTTTATTCGTGGAAAATCTTACAAATGGACAATCAAAAACCTTCGAAAATTATGACTCTCCATATAAACTGACGGGAGTACTGCGTAATTGAAGAAACATACAACGAGTATAGCTTGATTGTCTCGTAAGCCCTTACGACCTTCGGCTAGCAATTGGGAAGGTCTTACCATAAAACACAAATGTTTCTTGCGCTTATCCCTTACGGAACTCATATACCTGCAGAACCCAAAGGACAGTATAACGAATTGAAAAACCTTGGAAAATACATCAACTCTACGTGTATCACTTCCCTTCCAACGAGTTCTTAAGGCATTAATTTTTCTCGAGAACGCTGAGGCACGTGAGATAGAGATCAATTCAATCTCAGGCCGATGCAATAATTAGTATGGTATCCTTGACCTTCCTCGCAACGGTAAAATTTGTCGAAATTGCGACCTAACCCAGAACCATAGAATTTTGATCGAGTTATATTTCGTAATTGAGCGTGTGCGAATGTGGGACAGGGTCAGCTGAGCAAAAATGATTTACATATCACTGTTTCTCCGTGCGGATGCAAAATAGTTGAAGGAACATTTCCTCGAAAGCGTGTCCACGGTGTTAATTCGGAATGCTTAAGAATGACGAGATTTAAGTGAAAGTTGCTTAAAAAATCGGTGCCAATAGGACTGATTATTTTATAATGATCGTCTTAAAAAGTCCGTCCAGGGAAAATGAATGGTCGAAAATTCCTCAGAAATTCCTCGTCGGCTCGCTAACGAGCGCCGTATCGCGACAATTTCACCGGGACAAAAGTATCCGACGGCCTCGTTAAATCGCGTCAATTCATTAGAGAACTTCCATCCGCGTCTTCGTCGCGGAGTCCCGACACCGCCGGGTCTACTCCGTAAGTAAACTATGCGTACGCGGTACGAAGTTAGATACGCGCAAGCCGTATTATCGACGATCCTCCGCTGGCCCGGGGCGTGCGACTCGGTAATGGTACCCGGTGGTGGAATTAAACCCGGCTCCCGGATACACACACCGATTCGCTCCTACACAACTAACGAGCTCTCGCGACCACGTTTGTTTCGACGATTTGCCGCGCGCGTGCCACGCGCGTGAGCTTCGTGTTGCGTGTGCACGTACTGGGTATGAATAAAAATTGAACGCGCAACGTCGATTCTACAAATTTAGACGAGACGATAGAGTCAACATCTGAAGGTTCATTTTTGTCAAGCATCTCGGCATCGATTTAAAATGCGCGTTCGTGAATCCGCGATAGAATAGCTTGCATAGTGTCTCACATTTTTCATTGCACTCTGTGTACGCGCGTATCGGGACGAGAGGCGGCTTGTGGTCGAGATGGGCGCTCGCGAGAGAAAGAGGCGCTACTCTCGGGGATGGCACCACCCTTCTGCTCTCATTATCGCGGTCGACCCACGGGGGTCGGTGAAAAGGTCGCCTTTTTGCGTTATTCGTTCGAAGCCAGTGAATTTTTATAATAGTTGACAAAAAGTAAAGGAACGAGACGAAGATCACCCGAAAAAATCAATATCTCATTGCGCCTCGATTCAAGTCCCGATGAAAATAAATGGATTCACCGGTAATCGAATTAATTGTCGCGTCGCGTTCAATTGCCACGACAGTCTGGTGTCGCGAACCATTTTCGAGTCGGATCGCTATTCTTGACGCTGTCGATGGTTCGTAGTATGTAACTTGTCCGTAGGACGACTATTGGAACACAAACGAGATAATGAGAAACCACGGGGTGAAAAACAGACGCAAGGATAGGGTGGAACGGTCGGGTTGGGAAAGGGATAGGTGGAGAGCGGTAGTGCCCTTTTATTTTCATTATCATGGGTGGTGAAACGACGAGTACAAAGCTTTCTCTCTCTCTTTCGTTTCGCAGGGAATATCAACGAAATCGAAGTAATTGCTTTAATAGGTGTAATCAATTAGCACGTTGATAGATCCATGCTTGAAACCTGGGGAAAGGGCGGTCGTGTACTTTAACATGTTTGCTTACAACCAATCATATTTTGATGATTCCCTGCTGCTATTTTAAGGCGTTGGGTGAATCACTTCGGTACTCATTGTAAAAATAGTCGAATGCCAGGCGTGGCAAAAAAATGACTGAGATTAAGACACGGTTATATAGGTACAGTTTTGAAACTTGTAGTTAAAAACAGTAAACAAGATGAAAAGTCAGAATCGGGAACGAAGGATTGAACACGAAATTCGTATCGTATATTCTATATTACCGATTGTGAGGTATTACCATTTGCAAGCTTTTCTGTATCCAGTTTTCAATTAGTTATTGAAAATGTCTTTGTAGAAAGTTATTGTTTTCTCAACTTGCGACCCATTGCACACACGCGTTGTGCATTGGTTGAGTGATGTTTCGCAAAGTTACAATGCGAAGCAGAAGAAAAAGACTTGAAAGAGGACGAGGAGGCGAGAAGGCGACCAACGTAGCGGCGCCTTACTTCTTTTCTCATTATCTTAACCACTGGGTTCCAACGGTATGCAACGTTCTTGGTACAGTAACCTCTTTTTCCCCTCGCTCTTTATCGTTCATTTAACAAATTCTCTTGATCGAACAAAAAGCTCACCCCAAAGTATAATTCATTTCGTTTCTTGTACTTATTTCCTTACTGGCTATATACATATAAACGTACATTAGACCCACGTGACGCAAAGAAATAGCACTTGGCAGGAAATATTTTGGTTGCAATCTTATCTTGCCAGTTGGATATAATTATTAAAACGTTCATTGTCAAGGCGAAACTGTTAGTCGTAAGGAAGCCCATTTATTCTACATCGTGTCGCTCAGTTGCAATAACAATTACGATTCGTGTGTCGTCAATAGTTTCGATTTTTTATCGCTTCTGACGTCCGGGAAATCGAACGAGGAAATACTCGCAGAAAAATACTTATTCAGTTCGTTTAGTTATTGTAACTCGTTTAGTTATTGTAACTCGTTTAGTTATTGTAAATGTTACAAAATGATTGCCAAGTCAGAGAAGTAAAGCGTTCAGCTAGTCTTTATAACATACCGAAGAGAAAGGCCGTAAGAAGCGCTTTCGCTGAGTATTTAGTCGACGCTGGCTTCATGTAATAGGCCAAAGAGAGAGAACACGAGCGGTTCTCTTTTAAAAATAGAGAGCGCCGTCTCTTCGAGTAGAAATCGTTTCGATTCCTCGACTTTGACCAGCACGATAACAGACGATAATGAAGCGACGATAACAACATTGTACAGATCGGTGGAGCAAATGGTGGAAAGGAAAACTTGAAATGACCGACGCGTGGGGGATTGATTTTTCTTTTTTATCCGTTTTCGAACGATTCACGATTTATGTTTGCTCGGAGCATCACAATTCAATCAACAAGTGTAACACACTTTGTAATGCTAATGGCTCTATATAATTAATGGAAATGGTTGTATATATCATTTTCGCAGGTAGTCAATGCGGCGACTCGTATCGCGTAATTGAATTTTAAACAAGCGGCGCGCGCAATTCCATCGCGCAAGGAACGGGGAGGGAAAAAATGTTACGGCGTGTATCTAATCTGTCGCGGGGAAGTCCCGCTAACTAAAAGAATTAGTCCGGGCTCGTAAAAATTCGGTGATTTGAGAGCAGAGCCACGGTGCGTTTATTTTCACTTTTGCTGACGCAACGACCGGGACTAGTTTGACTGTATTTATACTCGCTTTGGTGGCCGGCAGAAGAAATTATTCCGTAAGGAATTTTCGACTCCTCCGACGAAAGGGAATCAGTCGATGCGCCAACGCCCACCGTCGCGATTGTCAGCGAATTGTCCCCACCGATCTGTTCTTGTCGCTTTCCTTCGCGTTGCACGAGGGCAGCCTTGTGTTTACAGCGCCGCTTTCGAGGCGAAATCATTGGCACGGCACAAAGCAGGCGCCATTCGGTGCACCGACGAAACCTTTTTCGGACCTTCTTTAGAAGCAATGAATCACAGTAGCCAGATTGATTCGTAATTGTCATACTGGTTGAAAGCTTGATTACTTTTATTAGAATCTGTCGTTAAACTCTTAGAATTTACGAGACATGATATCAAAGTCAGTGTAATTTCCGATTACCAATGGAAAAATAATGACGCAGAACGAGAGAAGATTAATGATAGAAAGCACGTACAATTCGGTGCATCAAACTGGATGGCTACTTAGATCGGTTTCGTTCTCGGCAATAGTAAATGAAAAATGCATATTTCGTCTGGCAGAGGCTGCCAAGTATTGATATTGCTTATTGGTTTTCTCGAATCTTCCACAGCGTGGCTGTGGCTTTATTCACGTCCCATCTAGCGGACCAGAGGCGAGACACGCGCTCGTCAGGAGGAAGATGACTTTAAAAAATTGTTTCCACTTGGTCTCTGACCGTCTATTACTGATTTTACCAGGCGGAAAACGTGGCTCGCTTACTCTCAGCCATTCTAAAGATGTTAACTTTCAAACAAGAGCATTCTAATCGCACTTTTACTGCCAGATTTCTAAAGTCATCCTTCGTCGAGTTGATATTTATTGTATGTGTGAATGAAATCCGGGTATATCTTCCTAAACAACCATTTAATTGAGTGAAACATAAAAATCAACTAGGTTTTACACCGGGAGACGCGTTAGACTTTGAATTTGAAGATCTGCAACTGCTCGATAAGAATCTAATGTCTGTAATTATCTCGTTAATCGTTTCGCTCGGTAGGGGAGTTTATCATTGTCGTATTACTCTCGCAAGCAATTGTTTAATGGTTCGACAAAACGGCGCGTCGACAAAGAAATCATTCTCGCGTTTAGCGAACGCTGAGCGAGCGCGCCAGTTGGCTCGGTTTCGTTCGCGGTGAAAGTTTGAGTGTCGAGGTACATGGCCTCGTTCTCCGGTCTGTTATCGACGCGATGTGAACGCCCCCTAATACAAGACAGTAGCATTGCGCTTCGCGGCGACCGACCGGAGCGAAACGGGGCACCGCACCACACCGCGCGCAACTCTGTGTCTGGGAGATACGACGAAGAAGACGATGGAAGGGAAGACAGGAAGGGGAAAATGCGAGCTAGCCTTACATCGATAGACTCACGTACGAACCACCTAGACGTCCAGGCCTGTCTCTGGATATTCGCGGCGACTGTTTCCATGCGTTTTTTAATGCGTATTCCTGCTTGCCGCTTCGACCGAAAATTTCTCTCAGGAAATGAAAGCGTAGACCTTCGCATTTAAAAAATCGCTTATCTCGGAAATGAACGCATCTGTTGGAAAATTGAAATATATAATCCGATATACGAGAGCAGATACATAGCTACACATTGGATGAGACGAACTATTACGGAATGTTTGAAAAATAAACGATGGTTAGTGAATAGAGTGTTGACGAAGGTCTAGCGCGTGCGGAGAAGGGATTGAAAAAGCTCCTCGAGTTAAGTCTCATCAGTCTGTTTCTTCCGTCGTGAGAAAATCCTCCGAGCTGTTTCAGGCGGCGATGCAAATATCAAGTCGTAATAGCTGTACATCTCGTATGATTGATCCACCTACGAACGGATCCGAGAGGACGTTCGTAAAAGGTTACTCCGGACTGACGAACGTTCACGAGCTATTCAGAATTTTCCACTATTCGCAATCCGGAATGTGTCGGAAATGGTAAACTCTCGTACATATCGCTGTCGCGAGCGAGTTTTCAGCCCAACTGCGTCAGATAACGACCTACCTCAATTTCAAGGGATGCATCGTTTACTTTTTCCTCGAAATTCAATTGCGTTTCGTGTTATTTAATGACGTCCGTGTTAGAAGAAAAAACGATGATCGCGGGTAGGGACGCACTGTAATTTTACCGGCACACGTTGATTATGCTAAAGGGCGATCAGAAAAGGTCTAAGGAAGTCTGTTCTACGGAGAAAAGGACGATCGATGAGTATGTAATCGATCGTTGAGACGATCGGCATGCCGTAATTGAGTCGAGAGCAGACGTATGAAACCGGGCATTAGCGGTAAGTCCACGAAAAAAAGTGTGCACGATTATTATAGCGCGTTATCTGGTTCTGGTCTCGGTAATATCGTTATTTCTCCCTGCTGCGTGCGTATTCCCCTTGCGCTCGGTCGGTTGGCCGCATTATAGTTTCTTACCCAATGGCTCGTCGTGATTACGCCACTATAATCGTGTGCCTCTCCGACAACTGCTTCTTCACTGTGCAATTAGCGACCGAATCTCTAAATGCAATCGTGTAGCTGCATGAAATCCGCGCAATTTCACGATTCACCGATAGACGACACGTTTTACATCGCTGGCCGCCGCTACCCAATGATTCTCGGCTACGGCAATTTATTTCTCCCGAATAACGGTAGACCGCAACAATTACGAATTCGACGTTCTTTTTCGTAAAATTGAAACTCGCATCGCTGGAGGTTCTACTAAAAAGTAGACGAATAGAACATGGAAGTAACGAGCCGGGAAAGATATTGGCGGAGGTCGGAATATTTCATTCAAATGAGCACGCGAAATTAGAATTAGAATCATCGAATCAGGCCGTTACAATTTCTCGCCGGGGAAAAATGTCGGTTTCTTTGCGTTTCAGTGACGTCAGGAACACGCAGAGAAGTTCCGTTACCTCTTCCCGCTCCTTGAAGAGCTGTGGGAATCGTACGGCTCGAGCAACGGGCGGCTCCAACTATTTCGACCATGCGATCTCTTCAATCTCATTTATTTATTGAACAACCGTCAATCTTGTTCATAGACGCGTATGAGACGGTTCCGAGGAAAAAGTCCTTGGACTCGCGGTCGAAGATTCGGGTCAAGTACAGGAATTATTACTTTCCTTACTTGTGTCGGTACATTCCGTTGCATAATATCTCGTTCGTCGCGAAACGCTATTGGAGTTGAACATTTCGGTGATTGAGCGAGAGGGAACTAGCATCCATCCTGGAAGTGGCGTTGATAACGGCCGATGTACTTTTATTCTATGTTATCGCGGTTATTTTAGGCTTCTTATCGCCTAAGTTCTATTTTCATACGTTATTTCAGAACGACCAGGGTTTTAACGAAATTCGAACTGTCCAAATTTATACAGGACGCGTGAATATTTTCTTTTCCTGCCCAATGGCCGACGCGACTCGCGCGAGTACGATACACCTTCCTCAAGGCGACGAGGCATTATCCTCATTTACATTCGTCGAGCGGTATCATTTGGGGAGCTATGCCAGAATTTCGTTTGCATACAAGCCGGGTTTCTTTGTCAGCGAGAATCCGACTATTAGTCTACGACACGACTTTGCTCCGAGCTTACCGAAGATAGTCATTCTGAGGACTTTACACAGAGAAGAACAAATACTGCTTTATGGAATGAACTAAAAGTTGTTTGATACAGACTCTTAGCCGGAGAACAGAGGTAGGGAGAAGAATCATACAGATATAGTACGATCATACACAACATAGAAGAGCAAGACAGAACGGAGACGGAGAACGAGACGTGATTTGATAACACGGCATCGATCCAGGTTCTCAGGATGCTTCTACTCGCCTCTTTATTCTTCGTCTTGACTCTCCTCGCGCCCCTTTCCGTTTCACGCCATCCCCTGGCTCGTCCGGTCCCCTACTCTGTCTTTGTTCGTTGCTGCGTGCCGCGACCATCGGAACTCTAAATACCCTCGACGTTGTTCGTTTCATTTCGTACGATCCTCGGGATCAGGCTTGCCCGTCCCCCTCCTCGAGCAACAGTCCTCGATGAATTCCTGATCGCTTCCAACTTCTAGACGCATCGGTTACGCGGAAATATTTTCACCTCGTAACGGGTCACCCTCCGGACGTTTCGTATATCCTTTTACTGCCTTCCCTTCCTCTTTATCCGGAAGTAGCACGAAATCCCTTTAACCCCATGTGTTGGATATATCACCGTACATTATGGTACATCATTCGTCCCTAGTCATTCTTCACAGCGAAACCGCATTATTATTGTAGGATAGTCGACGTGAAAATAAATGTTCCACGTATTAATACGTTTTTCATAGGTTAAATAATTCATGCCTTTGTAGGGATACTGACGAAAGGGCCTGAAGCGATCGACGAAATGCAAATGTTCCACTCGAGGTATCTAATCTACGCAAAGTCGCTACGTTTGCGGTTGTGCTTTGTTTACGTCGGTTAGGCGAGTGAAAGTTTCCGTCAGGCAACGGGTAACTTGTTCGTGCAAGTACATGTACTGTACGTGGACGGGAACGTTGTGCGCATTTCGAGGTGGCCTCCGCGCTCTAAAACGCTTCGCGGATGTTCTCTTCTCTCTCGGAACTCGTTTCAGTTGGCACGGGGCACGTATATGTATCTCCGATCCGAAAGAGCGAGCACGATCGTGAACGACGCGACGCGAAGAGGCGCGAGGCGCAGTAACGCGAACGATAAAGTAATTAAGAGAAAATCGGTTGACCAATAAATCGCGCTCGTGTTATTAAATTATCAGCATTCGGGGCAAGCCGCGTCACGAACGGAATACGAATGGAACAGGCAGTCAGCCGAGATTGCCTTCAAGGCGACAAGTGGCCTGGCCAATGAACCGGCCCGAACTCCCTTGCCACCGGGAGGCCACGAATTGAGCGACCCGAGCATATTCTCAAATCACCTGCGACTCCATAACAAAATTTGTTTATCTGCTGATTATCATGCTCCCAAATATTCCATCGCATCGGTCTAGATAATTATAGCTTCAGTCAATAATTTACGTACATTCTGTTTAGAAGATGTATCGCTTTTTTCGTAGCTGAATGTTTGTAAGAGAAAAGCACGTTTGTGTTAAAGAATTTTAAAACTCACATGTTTTCGTGCATGAAAACGTATGCATGTTATACAACTTGTTTCCACAGCGAGACCTTCGGCTGTTTATATTTCTGCCATAAACCTTCACCCTCGCAGCAGCCTGCCGCAGCTACTTATATTTCGCGTCTTTCGGCTGGCTCTTTTTTCGAATCTGCTTATAGAATCGACTTTACGTTCGTCGTTAAACAATTTATTCAGCGAAAATTCTACACTCGTAGTTTCGAAGAATTGTTCAAACTGCGGCTGGGCTCGCTGTTCAAACTTTCCGTTCTGCTCGCAGCCTGTTGTTTGCCCAACGTTGCATCATCAGTATCAATCTTGCAAGGTCTCTCTCGTACGGAACGTGCGGTCTGCGATTGCACGAGGTCAGTTATCAGCTGTCGGTAAATTCTCTCCGCTAAACAAACGAGAAAGGACCGTCCGTCGAACGTTAAAAGTAGCAATGCGAGTTTTCGACTCGTTCGGTCGGTTGTTCCGAGGCATCGTTTCACGTTCAACCTTGGCTCCCTCGTTTAAGTCCGGAGCCAACGATCGCTGACTCCGCTCGTCCACCGTTTTCTTTTCTTCTACGGCTCGATTATGACCTTCTCTTCCTATTCCACGCTTTCCTTTCTCCTTTTGTCCCCCCTAATTAACATTGACGCCATCGCGTAATCGCAGGATCATTAAAAAAATCAACATATTCGATAAAAGAAGACGAGGACCGTGAAACATCTTGTACGGAGTAGTTATTTTAAGGTATATAGATCGTTTATTCTCTTCGCGATGCGTACTAAATGATTGAAGGCGATCGCTTTTCAAATCGTAATTCACAAGTTCGTTCCATCGGAAGATATATTATTTTTCAAACCTGATTCAAATCACTATACTGTCAGCTATAAATATTATCGACTGTGTTTTAAGCCCCATTGGGCCCCATTCGCGGTCCCAACGATTACCCGGGCACTGCCACTCTTTAATAGCATCTCCTCGGTGATACCACGAATCGGATTGTTGAGTGGAAGTGGCGCACGCGAAAGTGGCCGGGACGAGATTTTTGGAAGGCACGTAAATAACGCGCGTGCCAACATCGGGAGCAAAGGTCCCGGCCATGACAGATTGACGAATCGATTTCTCTGCGACGGAGTCGTTTTACCAGCTCTTCTGCTCTGTCGAGAGCTCCGTTTCTCCAACACGTGAAAAGAGGAGGAACGCGTCCACGTCCACGCACAGAGGGAACCGATCTTTTTTCTCCTCCGCTGCCCTCGCACATTAGAAACCAAATGCGGCTACGGTCGGTCGGAAAAAAGGGAAAAGAAACGCATCGTACCCGAGATTTTCTCTTCCTTCTGTCTCGCGCTCCCGTGGGCAAAAGTTACGCGTTCGTATGCATCTGATATAAGTATATTTAGCGCGTACGGCATTTCTCGACCCACATACTCGTCGGGAGGCAGAATGTCTCGTATGCGTGGGGTCATCCGACTGTTCACGGCGACAAAGACATTGTTTCTTCCTACTTTTCGGTTCCTTTTTGCTTCTTGATCCACCGCGGCGACGCCTTACTACACCGCCTCAGATATCTTGTGAACCTGAATTCTTAATACGGCTACTTGACGCCTATTTTTAACAACTCGGATTTCGTTCGAACCTACGATCCGAACGTCGTACCTAATAGAGAAATAAAATCAATGAAAGAGTTTCATTTCTCCGACATGTAAGAGAGAGGCAGGAATTCTTTCTCCTTCACAGGCTGAATAAAAATATATTGCACGCTCGGTTTATTCTGTTGTGTCTATTTAAGTAAAATCCGCACAAAATGGTGTAAACATTTGACTGTGTTCCTTCCCGTGAATGCACTTGCGTTTGCAGAACTACGTTCGACGATAGAGAAAAGAGGTACTATGAGTATGAGTCATTGTCGACGTGTTAGGGGAGCCTCGAGTAACCACCACTAAATCAATGGTGTAGCATCGTCGCGTTCCATACTCTTCTTGATTCATTTTGTGCATCTGTGCGTGACCGAGCCCCGAGTGGAAATCGATAACAGTGGTTCGAAAACTTAACCCAGCTCTTTCACCGAAGGAATCGCTGGATTCTTTGGTCCCCTTTGGAACTCTCGTCGCAGTCGCAGTATTTGTTTACATGGTAAACGACAAACGAGAACTCGATAGAAGTAAAGCACGAAACGAGCCGGGGCAGCTTTGAGAATGCGGATGATGTGAAACGACCGTGCAAACCGCAACGTAAGTGCACGCTTCATAAATTCACGGCCGTGGTTCCGGCCCGAGTACCTCGATATTAGTTCCTTTAATTGGTTTCCTACGCGTCCGAGGTTGTGCGATAAACCAGCGTCAACGGTTTATCGATGGACCGACGCGTCGGTCGGTGTTGAAACTGAGCGACAAACACGTGTTTCCGTATTGTTTCAATGTTAAGGTTGTAAGGAATTTTTTCTCTATACGATCCCCTTAAAAAGTTATACGTGCTATAAATATATTCTACCATTTTGTCTATGTACAACAATTTCTTTTATTATCGTCTAAGTACTACTTCTTGATAAAATATGTTCTTAATACAATCTTCCATCTGAGCTCAATATGACGGTAACTATTTATTTGTAAAATTACAAGCACGCGTCACTATCTGAAATTTCAACTGGTTAGAGCCAGGGCAATCTTAATCCCATAAAGCATTCGTTTATTGCTCCCTATCGACTAACTAATTCGTTCGCATCGAGCGTAAAGTGTATTAAATCGTACGATGCTGTAACGTGAAATCGTGTATTAGATCGCTTGGCATTGTTCCGTCGCGTTTTATTGGATCGATAGCGCGTGGTCGGGACGCGTGTGGCGTAAGCCGTGGTAGGGTGTGCGCGCGCGACGATCACGCAAATAAATAACACCCTATTAATTGTAAATGAAATGTAATATTAGCACCAACCGTTACCGTACGATTTTCCACGCGAATGTTTGCGCCCCGCGATCTGTTCGCTGTTTCCCCGCTGTTGTGGTCGCAACCCGATCGACGTTGATCCGATAAAACAATTCTCTTTAATTGAGTGTTCGTGTAGCGTGAATTACGCGACCGACGTGTTCGGGGCATCCAGAAGAATGCTAGTCGCGCATGTTTGCCGTTCGTATCTTCGAAGATACTCGGGAATTTCACCTTTTTCTTTTTTATCTCCATTCAACGAGAATGCAATATCGTTGGGAAATATCGGAAGGGAAGAGAATCGAGGCGCTAACGCGCTGAGAACTAATTTGCTTCGTCCAGAAATAATGACGGCGGATAGCAATATCGAGGTAACCGCGGCGCAAACTAATCGCAGTAATCTCTGATACCTTGTAACTCGTGGCTGTGGCGTCAACTGGTTTGCTACGAGTCGGTCCATTAATATCGGGCGATATCTGGGTTGGCGGAAGGCGTTAGGTGATAGAACGGAAAGTAGCAGACAGTGAATTATGGTTCCAAAGCCGGTCGCTCGTCTATAAAATTCATCGCGACCGATCATTCGTTGCGAGATACGATTCTGATAATCTCCTGTCGCGAGATCGTTCACGTTGGATCCGAGAATTCGTAATAATTAATATCCGTGATGTAATGCATCGACCGAGACGATCTGAAGCGATCTAGATAATCTCGACCGACCAGTTAGTTACATTTTAACAGTGCAAATATCCAGCAGATAGTATGATCCTCTAAAGCCCGGAGAAATCACGGTTTAGCAGGCGCCACGCGTCCGCCCCTTTGACGGGCTCGCTCCATTAATTTATCTGTTACGCATAGTGGAGTAATGTCGATAGTATCGTGGGAGGGTGGTTCGGTGGTTACGGCAGGCGATAGGGCCGCGGGGCGACGGTGGGTTACGTTGCTGCTTCGGGTTTTGACGTCACGCCGCTTGTACGCAAGTTTACCGGCACCATTGCCCCCGCCGCCGTCGTCGCGCCGTTCACTACGTACTTACTTCCACTATTCTGCTCTACTACTACACCACTATTTCTGTTACTACTACTACGACCATTGAGTATCGAATATTCGATGCCGGGATACGTGCTTGCACCGGTACTACCCTTGCCTCACCGTGTGTGCTCGGTGTCGCTGTCCCAACATACCTATCACAGTCAGTGTTTGTGGCACTCTCACCATTATGTACATATGTATATACATGTATACACTGGGACGGTGACTACGCTGTATGAGAACCACAGATGGGACATCGTTTCGCACTGACACGAACGAACGGTACGGTGGTGGTCTACGCGAAATACGCGAGAGATTTGCGCAGAAATCATTTTAATATCAGCTCTCCAACGATTTGTATCAAATTGACTGTATTCATTTGACGTCGGTACATTGGGAACTGATATACCGGCAAGTTAGTTCACATTGCAATACCCATTCACCAGGAATGTACTTATAGGTATATGTATTGTTTAAACAAATATCCTGCTTACAACGCTTACAACGATGAATCTGTTCGCCAAACCAGACGGTATACGCGCGGAAAGGGAAGAGGATCGACGACACGTTAGACGGGCAGAGGGAGATAGAATAAGGGTGAAAGATGAACAGAGGGAAACTAGAAGTCGTAGCCGAGGGGGATACGACGTAGTCGTCTCCTTTCTTTATCCTCTCTTCTCTTTGTCCGTCTCGGACAGGTGCTCGACGGGTTACTGCAGGACCCTCGAAAGAAGGAAAAAGAGGAAAGAGACCAAAACGGAAGACAAAGACGGAGAGCCAGAGCCGATACCTAATCCTCCCTTCCGTGGCCCACCCTCGGCAGGAAATCAATAGAGAGGGACTCGCTCTATCCCTCCCTCCTCCATATCCCCTTTCTCTCCTTCTTTCTGCTTCTGTTTCGCTCTGGGTCTCGTTGTTCTTTCCCTTCGTGTTTCCCTACCCGCGGCACTAATCGTTTGTAGAAGTTCAGAGACGTACAGATTTCTGTTAGTTAACATCGTCTTCGCTTTGTTTCTTTTTCAACACGGTAGCACGAGCGGCTCGTAATCCTGTTTGTAACATTGTATCGTTTGTCCTATCCGATTGCTCTTGTCAGAGGACTGATCAATCGTGTTACTACGCGTTTCTACTGTAGATAAGAGATAATCGTTACCCGACCCAAATGTTTGCACTCTCTACCCGAGAGTCAAGGTAATTCGATCAAAGGTTATCGGTATCGCGTGATGAAACATTACAGGGGTTTCGTTAACACTGATTTTCCTTCGTATCAATAAACTATGAGGAATAAAAGTCAGACCGGGTGCCGACAGCGTTTTAAAACGATTCTAGTAGCTTTACTGAATCAGATCGAATTACATCGGGTTCGTCTCTTTTTCTCGAGCCCTTTAAAAAAACGTGTGTGCTGAGCAACAACGGATCGATGGTCCGAGCGGTGAACAAGCTCTTCTTGTTTACCTCCAGGTAAAAAGATGACTGATCGCTTTTTCAAAACGTACGTTGCTCCGAATCGAACTGGCAGACAAGTCGAAGTGGAGCAAATAATAGAACTAATAGTCTAGCAGCCGGTGGAGAATGTCACTCGGGCACGAAACAATCTCGAGGAAGCAACGTCTAGGCATCTCTCTTCGAGGGTGGTGAAAAGCGGAATCTCGTTTTTAGTCTACGACGCGTCGTAGCAACGTGGTCAATGAAAGAAGTCAGATGGGCACACGACGACGATGGGCGGTGCGTACGCGTGACGTGGCGGAAGTCGTACGTCACCGGTGACGTAGGCAACGTCGAAAGAGGAGGAACGTCCGAAGAGAGGCCATTGATTAGAGGACTTGTTGCACGTCCTTTTCTGCGTGCGTTCGCTATCAGGCATCCGCTTGGTCCTGCTACCGGAATAACCCGACCAGCGTCAAACAATTTAAAAGACGCCAGGTCAACGTAATTCAGGCTTCAATTAGAATCGTCGCAACCCAGCTATTTCTGCCTTTTCCTCGAATGAAATTGGTCCACGAGACGGTCTTTCAAACCTTCGAGCTTCTTCCTTCCTCAGACTTTCAGGACCGAGCCAAGCGACGCGGACTTGTTGCGCCTGCTTTTCTTCTACTCGCGTAACCCATGGTTACTCCTTCGATTCCATCGTTCACCTCGGGTTAACGTAATGAATGTAATTCCGGATTCAATGACTGGCCCACGATCTTTGGTTTCACGCGCAAGAGCTCCGCCGAGGAGCACGTAAGACCGGTCCAAGTGGCGTAGACTTGTTGCACAGCCATTCGCGCATGTGTATCTCGGCTGTCGTGCTAAGCCGGTGAAATGGGGAAAGCTCGACGTCTTGTTTTCCGCCACCCGAGATCGTAAATTCCTTTTAATCGATTCGAAGTATACGCGTTCGTTTTGCCCACGAGTTGACGCGGATCTCGTTTAAAGCTCTCGCGCTCGAACCGGTCGGAGTCTTGGCGCCTGGCAGCGTTCCCCTGACAACTCGGTCGCACCCCATGCTTAAAACTAACTTTTAATCCCAAACTGATCAAGCGTCTTTTAAATTATGAGACACCTTGTTACGCGCGATGTACCAGATATTTCGATTACACAAATCGATTTTATCGGCCTGTAAATGAGTAATTTGCCGCGGCACGAAGACGCGCCGCATTGTTGATGCTCGCCAATTTCATTTGCATAATCCATTCTGTTCGTCCCTTTTTTTGTTCCCTCGACGGGAGGGGAAGGTCGTGCTGTATCGCTGCGTGAAATCTTCCTAAGCAGCTTCGAAGGTTGTTCTTCTTAGATTTCACCGATGATTCCCCGCGTAGTATAAATAGAAGCGTGTAAACGAATACACGATGATAAGCGAGATAAGAACAGGGATTATTGATTTATGAAACGATACAGTATGAATGGAGGTGTATGACTTTTTTATTAATTTCCCGACAACGAAGTTTCTCACATATAGTTCACGCGGAAGTATCTATGTTTGCTATGAAAGGCAATTTTTGACATTCCAGTTGAAGCGATGTGTATCACATACCCACTTGCCGCCATAAGGCGGGACTAGACCGCAATGCTGGTGTTTCCTGTTTTTCCTGCTTCTGTGCGGTTGCAAAACGTTTCCTGTATACTGGAGTTTTCGATGTTATGAGACAAACGTACAGTACCTGTGCTACACAAATTAACTGGTCATTTTATTGGTCACGCGTTTGCAATTTTATTTTCAACGATTATTACCATCGATAATGAACGCAACTTCTCTGCGCTTTATACATAATTCGTTTATTTAAGTAATATAAGCTGCAAACTCCAGCAGTTGATGAATATATTGAGAGATGTTTAATAAATAATGCTTTTCATTTCGAACGTTATCGAATATTGATTTTAATTGCTACATTTTGTAGTAAATCATTTTGAGCGATGAATAAAACGCATTAACCAATATGTTACCGATCGATATGTTCAAACAGCCGCGTATCAGAATATTTGCATAATTGAGTAACGGCCCGAAATCTACACGATTAATATTTATCGTTGCGCACAGTTACATTTAATTTTCTGCCACGGCTTTGGCCTAATTCTTGGCAAAAGGCAAATGGCAAAAGTAAAATTAAACAAGTATGGGAATTTAAATCGTACACTCGTTCGGACGTAGTACGTCGAGTTAAGATGCGTTTGAAACAAACGGGAACGTAGAACGAGGACGAGTGCATTTAATTCGTACTCGCTTAATCTAAACTGCTCCCAATTTCGTTTAGATCTTCTTTGTGAGGATTAATGAATGGTTGTACAGTTCAGATCCACTGTTTCTCTGTTTCGTAAGATGTCAAAGCGATATCTATTTCATTTTCGTTTGATTAAACCGTGGAAACAATTACAATTATTTCTTTGGCTCAGTACAACAATATTTATGAAGTTGAGATATTGTTAAAGATATATTCCGAACTTTTATTGAAACAATTCTACTGTTTCAAATTCCTTTTCCAACGCACAAAGTTTATGCTACTAGTTTGACGAGCTTGTTATATAAAAAATTTTGACAGTATCATTATAGTCATTTCTAAGACAGTATGTCAGGTTTAATTTATTTCTGCGGGCAAATAACATCGGTACTTTTTGCCAGTCTAACTGCAGTTTTATATGCTCTATTAACGCATGTTTATATGCAATAGTTTAGTATGTCTTTTATCTTCTCGTGTGAGGCAAATTGGGTTTGAAAAGCGTGCGGCGACAGTTTTGTGTAATTTCGAATTTCGTCGATAAGTAAGGGAAGAGAATTCTCGCCATTGCAACGTGATCGCGAGATGGCGCCTGGGGAACAGGTGAACTCGACCAATCGTCGTACGCGCATTCCCCCTTCCAGACCATCTACCGATTGGCGCTCCGGCGGTGTCGCGAACAGCGATCGCAATATGGCTTCCGCCATCGCTAGCAAGTGAGAGTACCTCCGAAGGTGACATCGTAGCATGTCGGAATATTTACGGGTGCGCGGTCCGTCGCGCGTGTAAAAGTCGCGATTGTGCCCTCGCTGAGTACTGTGCATCGAGTCGACGAAAGCGTATCGAAAACAGTGCTCGTGTTGTTCGAAAAACAAAACATTACGGGAGCGGTGGGACAGAGAGAGACCGAGAGAGAAAGAGGGACAACTGTGTTCTGTCTCGGTGAAGCGAGACGAACTGCACGCACGGGCCACGAGTTGGACGAGGATGGAGCGACGTAGTGTGTGATACATCGGTTCGGTAGGTACTTCTGGAGGTTCCTGACACGAGTGTGTCGTTGGTGAAACCAGGAAATTCCGTGAACTCGGTGATCTCGGATCGCCGCGGTATCGTTCGGTATCGCTGCGACTCGGGCAGAAGTCGAGGAAAAGAACGGAACAGAAATAGGGTAGCGATTCGAATCTTTTCAATAGTTGAGAGAGCGCGGTACGCGCGACTGTAGTACACAACGAAAAACGTGCGCGTCGTCGGTGTGCACTACGTCCCGTACACTGGCGTACACGCGCCGCAACGTTACCGATCGTCGTGTGTACGTGCGATCTTTCGGTGTTAGAGGAAATTGGAAGGAGATAGCCGGACGGTGAATGAGCGCGGAAGAATGAGAAAAAGAGTAGAGAGGCGCACAGGGTGTACATCGACGAGCACGACCAACGACGACGTAACAGAGAGAAGAGGCGAGAGAGCGAGCGAGTGAACCAGCGCGACGTTGCCAGAGTTTTCCTTCTCGCGTTCCCTACCGTACAGCACGTCCCTTCGTATCCACGGAAAAGAGAGAGACACCGAGAACGGGGAATAATGTGACGTGGAGAGCGAGAGAGACAAATGGTGCGAGTAGCCCGGAACGTGGAGACGAGAGTACGAGACAGGGATAGTAAGTGACTCGCGCGGAAAGAAACGGTTTAGGAAACATTTTTCTGTTCGCTTCGGTGACGTTTCATACAATTTCACCTGCGGGGTTCGTTTGTGCCCTCTGGACGCGATCCGTGAACACCACGAGACGACTCCCAATGACGTACACACGAAGCACGTGACACGCCGATGAGTTAGGCCGATCGACAAACCATGAAGAAGCCACGGTAAGCTTTTGCATTTCTTCGCTGACGTTTTTACATTCAAATACGTAGAAAGTACGAGTACATCGTACGGTCTCACGAAATATGAATACCTGCCGAAAATGTGCAATGCGGCAACGATTAAAACTATGTTACCCTATTATCGGGGTAAGCTGACTGTGCGTGATAGAAAGCGGCGCGTTTAACGCGGCACGATGTAAATAGGGGTTAACGCTGGCCCCTCTGTCTGTACGCGTCAGATGTCAGCGAATTTTCCGGCTGCCAGCGGATTTAGATCCACGGCTACGTCACTGAACGTCCTAGTCGTGAAATGACGCGATTATTGGGGGATGAGTCAGAAGATTGACGCCTTGTTTATCGATCTCGGCGTAGCTAGATACTCGTTAAACGGTATAGATATTGTGCGATAATGTTTGCAAAACGATAGCGATTTATTGTCGAAACACCGTCGTGTGTAATTATATCCCGTTATATACGTGACGTCAAGTTACAGAGATGTCTTAACAATTTTATTGCATTCGTCCGTAAAATCATTGCTAATGAATGATACCTTTTAAGTAAATTTGTATTTAGAATAGTCGAACGATAAATTCATCGACAATTCCAGCACCCAATGAGGTCTTCTATTTTTAGCGAAACATCTACCAACCCTACATAATTATCATTCGGCTATTATTGGTAATTGCGTGGGGGTCTTATATAGGCGATCTCTAGTATCTAGTGTCATTCACTTTATATCCACTGTTAGTTCGAATCTTTGCAACGTTTCTTACGATCATTCGTGTATCCACAACGCAAGTTGAGCCAGAGAAATTGAATCGGACTATAATCGGTCGAGCGAACCAAACATGAAAGAGGTGCGAGATGGAAGGAAAAATGCATCTGTTTTCCAAAGGTTCGTGAGCCGCGGAACGGAGTATCGAGTATCCGAGACAAGCATCGGAATTCGTGGCTCGAAGCCGAGAAACGACGAAAGTATTCTGAAAACTTGATCTCTCTCGTCGCCTAGAGTTGCGTAGATCAAATTTTATTATGAAAGGAACCAGTCGAACGGCGCGTTTGAGAAAAAACATGTTTGAGCCAAACGTTCCTCGTTGCAATTTGATATCAACGATTGTTGCGAGTAGCGTGAAATCGTGTAATCGCGCACAGCGAGTTTAAGTGTTCCTCGCCGATGAATTTGACGTCAGCCTTTTATGGTGCAAACGTGCCAGGAGGCACGATCAACTTTCAAGCGATACCTCTCGTAGGTTGCTTTTTATTGTCCGTCAAAGCGAAACACTTTCCAATCTATGCAGGCAGCTTACTTCATATATCTATAGGTTTGTTACGGTTTCATTGGGAAGTTGGCACAGGATGCGGTTTGACTCGTGGGAGTACATCGCGAACGTTTATTGCGCGATGATAAATCTAAATAAGGTCGCAATTACGGCGCGACAAAAGGCGATCGGATCGATGCCTGGAAATCCTCGGGTCGGCCGACCTTCAGTAAACGATACCGTTATTCCTCGTTTCATTATTAATTCAGTTCCGAGTAGTATTTGTGTAAATAATCGAGTTATCCGAAAAACCGTTTCGCGACTGAGTAAGGCGAACAAAACCACGGAACTAGTCTCGTCTCCCGTGGTTTTGCGCATAAAACTTTATACACTCGGTGCAATTCAGGAAGTCTTCTGATAAACAATGTTCTGGTTCGTGGATCGTAATAAGTTAATTTCTTAAGTTAGGTAGTTATTTCGAGTCTAGAGTAACAGTCCGCAAAACGCTGTTCTCTTACGGTGCGTAGAATTAGTCCGTCGAAGTTACGGAGTTCGCTCGGAACACGACGAATGACATAGTTACGTTAACGAGATGCGACGGTCAGTTGGTCGGTCGTTAGCCAACGAGCCGTTTCGTGTAAAAAGTCTCATGCCAAGACCGCGCGTCGACGATTCGGAATCAATTATTGCTTATCAGTTGACTCGGCGATACGCGAGGGGCTTGCGATGCCAGGTGACTAGTTTTTGCCGCGGCGACAGATTCTGACGTGTTCCCGTTTTCCCAGCTGTGACACTAGTTCTCGACACCGGACTCTCGGGTGCAAGTTACTCTGTTTGGACGCGAGTTTGTGCGATGAGAAATTTTAATCGCCGCTCCACATCATTCGGCGTGACCGTTTCTCTCGCCTTCATCGTTTACAGTTGTCAGGCATTGAGTCATTTTTATCAGACCTCTTACCTTTGATCTTAAGGATGTATTGGCTACACAGTCAATCCCAAAAGATTATGCACTTTAGAAACGCATTTTTTAAAAAGAAATCAGACGTCGGAAGAACATTGCTAATAATAAACAACAAAAAAAAATTTTCGATTTTTCCGAGATTTTTCCAAGGGGTACACATTACAAAGCTTGATACACTGAAATTAGTGTTCCACATTATCATAGATACTACAAGGGCAGAAGTTCGTATTTTCTAATGAAATTTCCAGGAGAATTACATTAACATATATGCTGTGAGATGGTAGCAAAAATATTTTACGAATTACATCCAAGAAAAATTTGATAAAAATAGACTTGTTTGATTGCAATCACCGTGGCTTTCCCCCTTAAGTAACATCCTAATTTAAGGTGTCGCGGTGCGAGGTAAATGCTAATCGATAACGATCGCGCAACATCGTAAACTTTTGGTAGGAGGAGGAGGTCAACCGCGGGGTTCAGTTTCGTCGTACGACCTCGAGCTGCCCGGTATCTTCGACGTATTGGCATACAGGTCGCGTTTACGCGGCCGCGAGGATATGAAGAAACGATATAACCGCGCATACTCATCGGTCGTTGTATGCAACAGCCGAGGAGGTCGTTGGGTTGTAGAAGAAAGAGAGGAGCAGATGGGTACCGTACGAAAGAAGGAGAGGTCCAGTGGGGGCGGCGTGGAAGACGGGTGGCACGAAGTTTGGGTGCAAGGAATAGCTCGGTTATTGTTGGAAGGATGACACGAAAACGCTCACGGTCATCACGCGTATAAAAGTACGACGATTCTTACCCTGAGGCATCAGTCTCCTGGCGATCCTCTCGTAAACAAACATGGTTGGAAAGGTAAGAGCCTACAACGATCTAGCTTTAACTAGCTTCTTCATCGACACTAATAGCTAATAGATCTTTCGCTCGTCATTGATAATATCTTTTAAACATTAGATAAGGGACAGAACCTACTTCATGCAAAACATTTTATACCTGCAGAAGACTTAGAGAACGAAGAATTACGGAATACATCGAAATTGATTTTCTAATGAATTTTCTCCTACATTCCAGCTCGTTCTTCTCTTAAGCCTGGCGGTCCTCTCGAAGGGCGCGGTGGTACCAGCACCGGTGGTTGCCGCAGCACCGGTGGTACCAGCAAGACTGGAAGAACTGGACGCAGTGCCCCAATACAGTTTTGCTTATGACGTACAAGACGCGATAACCGGCGATTCTAAGGCCCAATACGAGACCAGAAACGGAGATATAGTACAAGGAAGCTACAGCTTGATCGAAGCCGACGGTACTCGCCGCATCGTTGAGTACACTGCCGATCCGATAAACGGCTTTAACGCGGTGGTTAGTCGCGAACCAGCGACTGCCGTCGCTGCCATAGCTGCTCCTGTAGCCGCTTATGCACCTGCCCTCGCACCAGCTGCTGCAGCTGCTCCAATTTTACCAGGTGCGCCTGCACCAGCACCAGCGATTCCGTCCAGCGGTCCCGACTCCGACGTGGAAGTGGTCGAAGCTAGATCCGGTCCTCTGAAAGCCGCGTCTAGTCGCCAGGAACAGTTGAGGCAGCAACAGGAACAGCAGTTGCAGCAGCTGAAGGCGATTGAAAGACAGCAACAGGAACAGCAGCAGCAACAGCTGCACCAGCTTCAGCAGCTCCAGCAGCAGTCCAGACTGCAATTGCAACAGCAGATTCAGCAGAGGCAAGACCAGAGGACGCAGGAAAATAGCCAGGAGCAAGAACAGAGGCAACAGCATCAACAAGAACAACAGGGTGCACCTGTAAGGGCGCTCGCTAGTCCAGTACAAATTCCAGCGAGAGCTCAGCCTGCTAGGCTGGTCAGCTTGCCAGCGGCCAAAGCTGTCACCAGTTACGCTTATCCCGGGGCTTATGCTTACACCGCTGCTTACTCGTCGCCTGTGGCATACGCGGCGCCCACTCTTACCTACGCTCCCGCCAACGCGCTTTTCTAAATCTCATTTTTAACGTTCGTTTTGTTATATAC
>NW_017170028.1:224483-230080 GCF_001652005.2 Ceratina calcarata | reverse complement strand
GAAATTAGAAGAAGAATTCACTATTTTTAATTATAGGAAATGCGTTTTTCTAAGGTACATAAACTTTTGGGATTGACTGTATAGCCAATACATCCTTAAGTTACACTTCATGTAAAAGAACGTTTCAATAAGTACATAGTTCAATAATTAACATGTTAAACAACGACTGACAATTACGAGCGTCATTGTCAATAGGAAATCCGAGCTCCTCGTATCGAGGAAAAAATAAACATGCACAAGTGTTTTCAAGAGGCTCGCCACGGGTCCTCCGGATACGCGCGCGTACCTACAGCAAAGCGTATTCGAGAACCGATCTAAAACTTGCGCATACCCTTAGAACAGTTGAAGTATGCCAGCGGATGCCTAGCGGGCCGATGCAAGAGGACATAAAGTATGCAGAAAACGAGCACCATTCCACGCTTGATTTTATTGCTTATTCACCCCGTGTATAGCCTAGCCTTGCGGTGTGCCCGTACGTGTTTCGAGTCGATCTTCTTCTATCGGCGCGTAGAGAGAGCGAGCGAGGAGGGAAGATAGCCGGCGTCCATAAAATCCCGCGAACCATTATCGCAAATTTACCCGCTATCGGTTCGCGTTGATCTAATTCAATCGCGCGCACAGCTCGTCCCGTATCTCTTCCCAGCTTTCTGTTTAGTGTCTAATTTCACGGCTAGTTGTCTTCGTACCGTACGATTAAATCGCCATCGGTCGATCTTCTCTGTCCAGCCGCACGCGGGTGATTTAAATGTTTTCTTTTTATTCAATTGACTCATCATATTTCATAGCCCGTTCAAGTGTTATACCGTAAATAAAAATATTCGTGGAAGTCTGGTTCTCACGGTATTGATTGAGTCATACCGCGAACAGAAAGTTTCAGGAAGATGCCGATGCAGTTCGGGGAATATCTTTAACGGGAAAATTGTACCTCAGCGCGTGACAACTCGGCTATCGATTCGTTCACACCGAGATAAATAAATAAAGTCTACAAATCAGTCAGTTTTTAAATGCTCGTAATATTAAAATTCGACGCGACGCAAAACGATATCCACGAGGGACTATCAGTAGTATTTCCATGTATACCGTTTCGTTCAATTTGTCGAATCTCGTTATATAGTTAGTGTTCAATTAGTGTCGCAGGTTTCCTTTTATTTGCGTATTCACGGTAACTCCGGCTCGACGATGCTGCGGTATCGCATACCTACGGGTTTTAGAAAAGCGGAGAACGAAAGTTGCGAAGGAGACAGAGGCGCAGGGAAAGAGAGTTACTAGTTCGGAGGGCACGCATTCGCAGCGTTGCCAACCGGCACGCGGTCGTGTGCGCGCGCGTGTGTACACGCGAGCGAGCACGGCCGTGTTTCTGCGCGATTTGTAATGCAGTGTAACGTGCTCAGCCGCTTAGCACGGCTACATTACCTGCCTTTGTATTTGCAAACTCTGTGCCGAACACAAACTTGGGTATCGAGCACGCACGATACGCAAAATCGACCGTCAGAGCTCTAGCAATCAGTATACATTCGACCCATTCTGCTCGTATGTTCCTTATTTTCCATCGATACAGCCGATGGTACGTATGTACGTAACGCCGTGAGCAGTGACAAAATGGCTATTTAAAGGGGCAATCAAAACAAGTAATGAACGCGTTAGCCACGCTGTAATAAACTCATTGGCGAATGGACAGTGCCGATGGTAAATCCGTTGAGCGAAAAATTATGAACTCCGCATCGACGATTACGTCACGGCGGAGATTCACCGGCTCTCGGGTATAGATTTACGAGGTAGAACCTGATTTCGTACTCGTCCCAAGGCGAAGGAACTCGCATAGAATTTGTAAGGAACTCGCACCTGACAAATACATACCGACTTTGTTTCGAAGCCGAGGAGAATGTTGCAAATACCTGGAAAAGGTGTGTGTAGGTCGTTCGTAAGCCGTCCAGTGAACAGGTAATATCCACGTAACCAACGGGGCATTCGAGTCGTCGGTGTCAGCATTATTATTAACGGGTTACGATTCGGTGGAGCGCTCGGTACTGTGTAATTAATAATTTACTCAGTCGAAGCTTAGCGGATCCTTTGTCGTAGATTCGGGAGCATTGTCTTTGAGATCCGTCGGATAAAACGCGTCTTATAGCGAATTACCCTTCAGCGTGTTTTCACCGACCGTCTGTCCGTTTCAGCATAGTTGCGCGACTGGCGCGGCGTGACGCATAACCGTAATAACATTCTGTTTCGAGTCGGTCTCTTTCTCGTGTGTTCCACGAGCGTCTCGAGCACCCTTCAATAACCGATACCAACTGTAACTCAACCAACCTGTAACTGACAACCCGTTTTGATAAAAGCTTTATTGTTGTTTGTAATTTCGGTGGCTCAAAGCGAATGTTTGACACTGTCAGCCGGATGACAATCGAATTACGCACCGGGTAAAAGTGATCGATCGGTTGAACCTTGGTTCGTCGTCCTCCCCGCCGCGATTCGCCCATTGTAGATTTCCGTCCGGTCAACGTTTGACTAGTTTCCACTATTTCGGACGAGCCGCGCAAATGGCAGATAACTGATACGTACGTGCAATACGCGAAAAGTCTCCGCAACGAAATTTACAATTGAGCGTAACCGCGGGATGCGCGAGGCCGTTTCGATACCGGAAGGACTGGGTTTAACGTCTCTCGCCTTCCACCGGAGCGAAGTAAGGGGTGCTCAGCGAGCCTGAAAAATTGTTCAAAATCCTCGGGTACGTGATCGGATAATCCACGTTGATATTCGCGCGTAAAAGGAAGCGGCAGACGCGGTTAGCATTTTTCACTCGATATTTCCCCCGGAAACCGAAACGATCCCTGTACAATTCCAGTAAACAAAGACCGCGATGGGTTTACGACGCTCTCATATGTGTGCGCGATGAATCTATAATGGAATGGAAGCCGTATGGACGATTTTCCTCTTCGTTTATTCAAGAGAGAAAGCTAGGAGAATAAGACGGGGAAGATGGAAGGTTGAAGAAACGCCTCGGTGTCGTTCTCTACCTTATATTGATTTAGAAGGAGGCATTACACCGGCGATTATATTTTATTTAACCGACGGACTGTCACGGACGGAGTATATAGATACTTCTTTTCCCCTGCGGGCTTCTCTTTGTTTCACGCGCCGCGCTATATTCCAGAACACATTTCGTTAATCTCTCTTATTAATGGTTTGAATCAATTGCCCCACAGATACTCGTTTAAAACTTCCAACCCTTCGTCAGGGTGTAGAAACGAGTAGCCGACGAGCGCAAAGGGTGTCAGAATCGCTGTACAACTTTTCCTTTACGACTTTTATGCCGTTTTGTTAAGTCTCGCGCGGCCAGAAAATGGGGTGAAAAACGTCTCTTAGATCGTAACAGCGCGATAAACAGAAGTACAAGGTTCCGTGGCTGTAAGCCGGCGCGACAAACCGTGCGGCTCTCTCCTTTCGTCGCTCTTATTTCGATTCCCCAAGACCGTGACACACACGGCGAGATTAACGCGTGGGTGGCTCGTTACACGTGGGCGGTTCTTCGGCGAGAGGTTCCAATAACCCGCGAACCGACGAGAGGGTGGCACTTCTGCAAGGAGAATAAGGAACGAGCGTAACCTTTGGTTCAGGTCAAACGGGGGTTGAAGCGGTTCAAACGAAGGCAGAATAGGTCGCGACTTATCGTTCGGCTCTGGCATTCTCGAGACCGGTCCTCTCTCTCTTTCTCTCTCCGGCCTCCGCGTGAAATCGATATTACTCCATTTCAGCGGGCAAGAGACAGACCCCCCCGTGTTCCAGCGCGGATTCACTCCCTCTCGCTCCCGCGTTCTCTACGTCCGCTTTTTGCGCGTTCCACTCCAGCCCCCGATCATAATTATCGTTCCTTGTCATTATCGGATCGAGCTACTAATTAATGCGGTTTAAATTTGTCGACGCCTATCGCGAGAAATAACGATGTACCGCCGCCGATTGATGGCCTCGGACCGCGCTCGTCGGTGAAATTTCAAGCCGATCGATACGCGATACCGGTAATTATTTCGTTGAATGGAATCGCGAAAATGATGCAAGCCGAAACGGGAAACGTAAAAACGGGCTGTAAAAGATTGCGAGTAGGTTGCGATATTCGTCGGTCTCGACGTTACATCACGCTCCCGCTTGGTTATCATTAGCAAAGGTTAAATAGCCGGGGTCTTACGCGATTTCGAAGGTTTCTCGGAGGCGCATTATCCCAGTTCGTTTACCTCCTGACCGAAAGTGGCGTTGATCGTGGCTGGAGAACGGGGTGGGTGTAATCGAGAAACGCCAAGTACTCGGCGAGTAAGATGAAAATCTCGCCACCCTATTTCAGAGCGGCGGAGCTGTGCCGGGGGCAGGGGGAGGGCGGGGGTAAGGTAAGAGAAGCCTCCGATGTCCGTTCGAGAACATTGTCGACGAGGGAGGCCAACCGTGGCTGCTGCACGCCTGAAATATTTTCATAGCAATCTTCTCCGTCGATTAACCTCCGTCTGTGGCGTTGCTTGCCCGGAATCGGTTATTTATTAAAGCTAACTCCCTTCCTACCTTCCTTCCTTCCTTCCTTCCTTCCTTCCTTCCTGCCTGCCTACGATCGCTCTACGTTTTATTTTAGAATGCGTGGTTACACCGTGTTTATTTTCTTCTTTTATTCCAACAAATTCTCTTGACCGGAAGGATCGGTAAAGTCGAAGTCGAAGTTATAGATAAAGATCAGATCAATTTTCGATCAACATCCTGTCTCTCGAGTGAAAAACCCAGATGATCATTTAAAATCAGCGTCTGTCGATTTCTTTAACCTCGGGGGCGATCTACGTAATAAGGTTGAAACGCGGAGGACGCGGTTCAACGAGATTTTTCTCTCTATTCGCTCCCTCCCTTCGATTTTTCCCTCCGGCCCCAGCGGAGAGAGAACGGAAGTGCGACGTGACAAGTCTCGTTATCCTTTTGTAAACGTGGCCGTCTCGTGCGATGCGATGCATAATGTTTTAATTGGACCGGCTGTTTACTTCGAGGTGCAATTGATACTTACGGGACGGTTCAGTTCCCATGAAACGGGCGCGATCGTCAACGTTCCATCGACGGCGCGTGTCCCGTTTGAAAGATCCGCGGAGAAAGGAGTAGGGGGTGGAGGAGGAGGAGAAGGAGGAGGAGGAGAAATGATACGCTTTTCCATACGCGAACGATTTTGTTTCGCGTGTCACGCACGACCTCGCGCGCCGTTGCGAATGGAAATGGAACGGAGGGAAGAGGGAAATGTTTATTGAATCAAGCTTTCTCTTTGTTGCGATAATAATGTTTAATGCAGCGATCAATCGTTGCACCGGTCGGAAAAGGAATCTTCCGTGAAAGTTAAATTTTTATATCGTGTAATTTAAGGTAGTACTCGTGCTACAATAGGGTCTAAAAGTTACCTGCCTGTAGACACACAGATACCACCTGAATTTCTTACACGATGAATAATGGTGATTGTGGTCGTAGGAGCAAAACCGAGATTACCTTCGACATTATTAAGCGAAATTTAGATCCGTTAAATTAACAATATTTCTACCGGTGTCAAAAGACAGCTTCTGAAATTTTTGTTAACAATTATTATTATT
>NW_017170028.1:198549-223849 GCF_001652005.2 Ceratina calcarata | reverse complement strand
TGATAAATTCTTCATTGAACAATAACAGACGTATTACGTTGCCGAGTTTCGTTATAGGTAAAAGCATTTCAAGATTATCATTTTAACTTTTCACGCGCCGCGACTACTTTTGATAACGGTACTTTCCTAACAAATTGGCCAATGGATTCCGCGGCTGTTGATGCTCGTAAACGAGTAGTTTGTTTCGACCGCCATACTAATCCGACCGTTAAATTTACATGGCGTTCGAGGTTTCGAAATGAGTCGGAGCCCGGGCTTGCCGTTGGTCGATTTCGCCCTAAGTGAAAATTAACCGCGGGAGCGTCGAATTTTAACCGTGGCAAAGTTATAATTCTCCCTGTCACGCGATCCGCACACAGACGCGACGTTCCGTGTCTTCCATACTGTAGTGGCAAAGTTCGAGGTCACCGCGTTTCGGGCCAACGGGTGCCCTACGTTTTAGAGCACACGCCGTCGCCGCGGCGAACGAACCATAATTATCGTTTACCTTCTACTTACTGGCTGTGCGTAATTGCTGTTTGCCCGTGTACGAAACAATTATTTTATGACGTCGTAATTAAATTCTTGGTCGTTCGACGAACAGAATCCGTTTTGCGTGTGCGGGCTCGACGCATCGGGAAGCACTGCGCTACCAATTACTTATAAGTTCTTCGGTCTAAAAGCGTTTGCTGTGGCAACCGGTGTAATTACAAAGCCGAGGAACGAGGTTGCAATTGAACCAGTGCAAACAGGGTATCGTTTTTTCTTCCGGCCTGTTCACACAGGGTTAATTTTATTCGTGTAACGAACAACAAATAGAAATGATGCAGTGGAGTGAGAAATTGTGCACACGGCCCGGCTCTTTAAGGTAATTTCGCACCGGCAGGGAAGAAAGCCGAAAGCTAGTTTTATTGCCTTATTTTGCTTGGATTTGGCTATATTATGTTGTAAAATGACGGTCGGTTGGCCTGGAGGAACGAGGGAAACAATGGAAGGGACGAAAACGAGAAGCGAACCAGAATGAAGAGAAGGTTAACGTCCGCTTGTTGCGTTGGCTCGTTCATTCGGAGCAACGAGATGATATCGCAGTGTGAATTTTCGGTAGACCTTTTAGCGAGTAAGGGTTGAATTTTTCATTCGAAAATCGTCCGATACGACCACGATCGAATCATCCATTATGAATCAAACTGGAAATGAAATAATTTAGCGCGCAGCAGATAGAATTAATCGTATGATAATTGAAACGGACGTTGGCTGATTTTGAAAATGTCTCTTGACATCGGTAGAAAAAGTGTTAAGAAGGATCATTCGCTTCCCTATTATCCTGTCATATAACTTTTATCTCACAAAAAATGAATATTGTGAAGGAGAGAATATTTAACAGCTTGTAGGATGAGTTTCGAAGTCATAAGCAGAGTTCGTAATCATTATTGAACGGTGTCATTTATAACGGCTTAGTTTGACAAAAGTGAAGGTCTTATACTTAAGGAACCCTAAAATTCTTTCCCTGTCGTATATCAAATATTCGTGCGAGGTTTATTAATTGCACGGGACGACTATTATTGGCAAGGAGTTTCCAACCAATTAGGACGGTCAACTCGAACAGTGTATTGTTTTATGAATCGCCCGAACCCTGGCTAAGTAGGTAAGTCGTTTAGTGTCTGTATATCCCATGCTGGTTCGGTTCTTCGATTTTACGGTCAGGTAACGCGTGGCTGTTGAGCGTGACCTTTACTTTTGTAAAGTTGGCAAACAACTCGAATTGTTGGTAGCGCGAGCGAACGGTTGTACCACGATGTACTATAGATAGTAACCCCTTTCTCTCAAAGTTTATTCTTTGAAAAAACGGAGGTCGTGCACTTCGCAAGTTGTACGTAAACACGCTGCGTCACTTGTGTAAAGCAGCGAGTACGTGGTACGTACTATTAAATGGAGTATTAGCATAATAGGATTATGTAATTCAGAAATTGTTTTCTTCATCATTCGCTATAAGAGTCACTATAGTAATTGATTAAAGAATGTTTTCAAAGACTCTCATTCGGTGTCCATATCTATTTGATTCGTTTACGAATGATACACTCCGAAGGGGCGACGTTAGGGTAGCGGAATAGGAAAGCCGAGAGGGGCATGGGAGAAAAGAAAGAGGCGGAAATGGCGCGTGGCAGCAGCCGAAGGCGCAACAGTTTGGCCGTAGAGAACTTATCGCGGCTACTTCAATTTTCCGATCGTTTCGGAATACGAGACGATACGAGTTGGGTAAAATCGAATAGTAAAACGTTTTAGGGCTTGATCACGGTTCATTTACATTTGCTCACAGTTTACTACGTACCGCGTGGGGAACGCGTGTCGCGAAAAATACACGCGGTGTCTTGCGGCGTCCGCGATTAAAACCTGTTTTGTACTCGGGTATTAACGATACTCAACGAGACATTTAATCCGCATGCCCAGCGGCTGCCTTAATTGCGAACAATTAGACTTTTCCGATCTTTGTTTTCGTTTAATATCTAAGAAGCTACGACTTTTACTTTTGCCGCTCCTGCAATTTTCATGCATAAACATGTTTTTCCTTAATATCATGAAAGAAGTTTAATTACATTCCTTGTCACAAACATTGATTTATACATCGTATAATATTCGGATACAATGCGCTGATTGAAAATCCGGTCGTTACTGTCACTAATTAACGATACTTCCGGTTTTATCCGGTCGAACTTTCGCTCATTGTCAGATCTTGGAACCCTGTCGCACCCCTGTCTCATTTCTTTTCAGCCAGTTAGCAAGGGTCGACCGATGGTCGAAAAAGTGACGTAGATCCTACAATCGGGCTATATATTTTTATTGTTTGTTCGTGTCATAATCCCGTTTTAGTAAATTGAGTTCTTACAAAAGTAATCGCGTCAAGGACCGCTTATCTGGAAGCTATTTTTCTTCACAATTACTCACCGCTGTGGTACGTCCCTCTGCACTCATTCGTTCGACGACGAGGAGGGGAGGGGAGGGGAGGGGGGGTGAGAGGGATTATCTCTGTATGCAGAGTGATGCCAGGCATTTTAATCACGTATTCTACTTGGCATCGGCCAGCTCTCGGCAAACAGATCACAAGACGATCGTCATGCCCGTTAAGTATGCCGATGCTTTCTTCTCACTAATTTCATCCTCGGCTCGCGTCTCACTGTCTCGAGTCACACGCTCGCTCGCTCGTGTACACTCTCCTCGTGACAGCTTCTATACATGTATAATCGTGTCTCGCCGAATTCCCTGCGCTTTAAATCGCTCCCTAGCTGGGATGTCACGCTGCCCGAGACTTGGCTCGGTGCCCGCGGGAAAAATCGCTCGGGAAGACGAGCTCTCGTTTTCTTAACCCTTATCCATTCCCAGTTTTCACAATTCAATTTGTCCGTCATGTGTCAACCGAACAGTAAGAAATCGCTGATAGTAACGAATAATTACGTCCGCGAGATTTATCTACGGCGGGAAATCAGATTCTTTGCATATGAATAAGTAAATTGATTTCAATCACGATTCTAATTCATTTACGTTGAGCGATAATCTATTTTTCAAGCGGAATGTGTTAAATTTTGTAGAAGGGTAGATCGGGGTTAACGAGGAATCGTAAGCAGCCAACAACTGCCCGCACGGCACGTGTGCGCGCAACACGAGTGTGCTTAGCCATAAACGAGGCTCGTATAACAGCTACTGCTTCAAAAATGATATGCACCCGATAACGCATTACGCGCCGGTTATAAACACTGGAGGCATCGTCTTGCGAGTACCTGCTCATGCCGATAACGCTCGCGATAATACCGATTGTGCGTAAACACACGATCAAATATAGAAAAGCCGACGATGGGATAATCAAAGGGTTCCCTGCATAGTGCCAGGAGCTCTGAAGCAGATTTCACCACGCCGTTTGCGGAGAAGCTATTCTAAACGTAATAACCTGCGGTTGAGTTTCTAAAATAAAGTCGGTCGGTCACGGTGTTCGACTAAGTCGCTACAAATTTGTCGACGTTACTTCGTGATTTATTATCGATCCCTTCGAGAACGATGCTCCCACGTGGACGACCACACGGAATGTTCACGCACGTTGCGTAATGGTTAAGAATCGAGAGGAATTTAAACGCATTTTTCGCAAGTATGTTGAGATAGAAAATTCAAGAATTTATGAATGATCTTAGTTGGTTAATAAAATAGTATTAACAGCTAGCGATATGTGATATACCCGTGTTAATACAGCTGATCGTTATCAAAGCTAGTAAATAAAAATTTGCAATAGAATCAGGGGAATCACGTTTGATAAGGATTGTGAAGTCGTAAAGAATATCCAACAGACAGTTATCAATTTTCTCAATCTTTATTGCATTTTTTTATTATTCCGTCGTCGAATGATTAATTAAGAAAAGATTAGATGCAATTTAATTTTAATTTAAATATTTGAATACATTTTTATTCACTAATTCGGGAGAAAGTATGTTAAAAAAGCGTAATCGATTTCTTCGCTCTGTCAGTCGGAAAGACAATCAGATCGGCGAATCGGAGCAGCATGCTTTCGGCTTTGACCAGTAGCCATCGGAGTAGCCATGAGTCAGCGAGTGATCTGTTTGGTGTTCATTTGATAACAGGAGTGTTTCGTTTCAATGATGGGGATTTCACGCTCCTTTCTCATTGGATATCGACTTCACACGCGAGCAACCAGCACCTCTTCTGCTCTGCGGGCTGCCTTTTTCTGAACCCTTTCCGGTCTTGGAAGGTAAAAGGACGGACGCTGGCTGCCGCTGCAGTAGGTCATCGGGTGATCCTATATCTTTAGCGAAAAGGACGGCTGCAGACAGGAAATGGGCTGGTGCTAAAAAAAAGAGAGAGAGAGAGAGAGAGAAAGACCAGAGGGAAACCTGCTGGTAGCTCCCTTTGCCTCCTTCGCCTTCTCCCGGTTCTCACGGCTTACCTCGGCTCGCGTTAGTTATTATCTGACATTACCCGACAGCAGTTTTCCTTTGAACTGTGAATATTGTTCCCTGAATTTCATCAAAGCGATGTCTCCTTCCTTTGAGAATTCTCAACGTCTGCGGCTTCGCGCATTTCGTCTCTTCCGTCCGTTTCGCCCGTGGAATTTGCAACTGTTAGGGATTTGTTCAATGACGATTGAACTACTTTGGCATATTCGCAAATCAGTTCCGGCGATGTTATTGCGATCGGAAATTCCGAATATCTTTCGAAGTTGATACGCTGCAGCTCTTCTCAGGTTACAACAGCCTTGGACGAAGAGAATTGTTTCGAGAGAGCAACAGCCAAAAGTGTTTCCCGTGGCTAGAAGCTAGAACGAAAGACACGCGCTAGTGGTTCCCTTTGCGGGCCCGTGGAAAAAGAGAGTTTTAAGAAACGAGAGGCCGAGGAGAGTAGACAACATCTGGCCTTATCTGGGCCAATGGAACGTAACCTCGCGCGGTGCTCCTATTTCGCTGTCGACACCGGATCGGCACGGCTGCATTCGAGCTAAAACGTCCTCAGCGTCGTCGGTTAAAACCGAGTACAATTAATCGACGAACTTTCCGTGCAATTACGCCGCCTTATCAGCTTTCTTTCCCCGTTCCCTCGCGCGAACCCTATCCTACCCTTGGGTCGACGTAAAGTCGAACAAAGTACACCCTCGAGGTTTAACTGTAAAATACAATCAGAAAGCCGACGAAGCGATGGTGTCTTGAATTCAGTACAAACAGATATTCCTTTACTTAATTCAGAAGTGTTCGTTCCTTCAATCGGATTTTCCGCCATTCATTGCTTCTCATTTAATCACCGTTCTAATTCAAGCTCGATCTCGTTGAAGGAATCGTCGAGATTCGCGAGTCGCTCCCGTCAGCGTGTCGACGATAAAAATAATCCACTGACTAAGATCTAGGTTTCGACGACTATTATTACCTCGTATCTTTCCTCCGGAACGGGAGACGGTCTGAGGAAAAAAACTCGGCTCGTGTCCTCACCTGGAGGATCGGGAACTCGTTCGACCGCGGTGAAAGTGGGAACGAAAAGAAAAGTTGTTTCTCAAAAACCGTCTCGATCGCTGTTTCTATTCACGGTGCCCAGCCTCTTCTCTACGTACATCGCGAACGTTGCGTTCCCGGTATTCCATTTATTCCCTCGCTCACCGCGAACTGTGAACGTTGTACATGCTCACTTAGCTACGTGCACGTGCACACACGTTACACATTATCTCGTGCTTTCCACTGAGCTACCGTTATTCTGCGAGCTTGATTTCTGCGAAATCGCATAGTCTCGGCGACGAGCACAATCGTTTCGCGTGGCTGCGTTTTCTGGAAGATCGTGATTTCGCTGACATCTGCGTTGCCGTTTTACTGGAATTTTACGGAGCCCCGAGGCGCGCTCGGCCTTGCAAGAATTCAAAGAGACCGTCTTTGGCCGCCCACTGATCGGCTGAATTTTTTCCAATGTCCATTGATTCTTGATCAGGCGCATTGCTTTCCTTATGTCGCGTGTAGATAACGATAACATCGTCGAATGCCTTATGAATGAATTATTAACTTCAGTTAATTATGTATATGAGATACGACAGTCTACCGATTATATTTTATTCCTTAGAATCAAATTAAATTTAACAAACATCATCTTACTCGGAAACAGATAATGAATTAATTATAATAGGAAACCGATCGAAAGTATGAGTCACTTCGAATCGAATCAATCTCGAGCACGTTGCGGCGCCGTGAGGAAGAAAGAAAAGGTGTAGAAGCGTAGGTACTCAGAGAGGGAAAAGACAAACAAGTTTCTCGTGCCGCGTTCTTTTTCTTCACCATTTTTCCTGGTCGGAACACGGCGTGTGCCGTTTGTTTGAAGAACAATCCCGGCTGGTGGTGTCGTAGGTCAGTGTAACCGGCCAGTCAACGTTCGATTGTCGACGACGCTTGTCGAGGCTGAATCGCGTTGGGATTTCCCCCGACACGGCAATTTACCGCTGTGATTGACAGACGCCAGGCCTTTTGACGGCTCGAGGAACGCGGCCAAACGAGTTAATTCATCCGATCCGTTTCCACGATAACCCAAATAATCCTTCTGACTTCTTTTCGCTAATTGCTTGTGGCGCGGAAAGACGGAGCAATTACTACGGCATTTAAACGTTAGGTCGGTCGTTGCAGTTGATTAAATTAAATTAAAAATCCCTTCGTTTCGCGATATTGTTTTAGCTGGCAATGGGGTCGGGAATGCAGGGTAGATGGGCGTATTGGCGCGCGTCGTAAAAGGGGATTTCGAAACGAGCCGATAAAAATGCTAACAAAAGTTTGGTTTTCGGGTTTCCCGTACCCGAACAACCTTCGCGTGGCTTTTGTGTCGTAAAATCGTATCGGAAATTAATGTGCCAATTTCGATCGAAAACCTGGTTGGCACGAGTTCCATCCCCGAAGTGAAAACCCGGTGTTGCACCGCCCTTTGTCCGAAAATTAGTCAAATGTGCGGGTACGTCTGTTTCGGTTGTCAAAGGGATTTAATCGTTGATTGGAGTCGCGAATTAACATTCGATCACGGGTAAACTACAAAATTTCAATTATATTCGCACAATTAAACGTACCAACTACCGAAACAGAGATGTTTGACAAACATGCGAGTCGAATTTGTCGAAGCTGTAGGAGCGGTAGCTTCCGTGTTCCTGTGACGTACAATTTTCTCGTAGCCTATTTTCAAGTAGCCTCGTTCTTTGACATGAATTTTCTTGCTTTGGGAATTAATCGAACATGGCCGTCCCCTTTTGGGGAGACTAGTTGCAAAAACTGGTGTATAGTAACAAATCTGGTCCATAAATCTACGATCATTTAGCCGGCCTTTTAAAAAAAAAAAAGAATTGCCTGTTGGTCTCTGTTTGCCAGTTTCCCGGCGGAGCAGCGCTTTGTGCTTATTGTCGACGACGTCCGCAAACAGTAAGGAACTTGAGCAACGTTACGAGTGTCACGGTATTAGTCCATTGCTATTATATCGTGCAGCAGTGCGCCTGGCGGTTTCCGCGCGAGGCGGCGCGGCGTGTCGGTCGACCGAAGAGAGGACTATGTATTTACTACTATGTAGTAGCGTAGGAATAGGCGGCAGTGGTGGAGGAGCACAGAGAAGGTGGAGTAAGTTGCGCGCGCGGCCATTTTGATAATCTCCCACTCCTCTGTCTCACTCTCCTCTCCTTGCATCTCCGCCATTCTCTCTCCCTCTGTCACTCTTTTTTTTCTCTCTTTCTCTCTCTCTCCGTTCTACCCGTGCTCATCAACCCTTCACCGTCTCCTTCCGACGCATTCTCTCTCCGTCTATCAACGGCGCACCGCGTTGCACACCGTACACACGTAACACGCGAGTGCACATGCACACGGGAGGAAGAGAACGAGTGAAAAGAAAGAGAAAGAATGGTTAAAGCGTGGAGCGAATGACGGAGGTGGACGACGCAAGGGGACGGGAGGTTCGTACACAGAGAGGATCGGTGCGTACTTCTTTTTTCCCCTCTCGTACTCGTAGTGCGCGAGCTTTTGCGGCAAAAGAGCGTGTGCAGGAGAGTTGCCCTCGTGGTCGCTAGTGTCGCGATTTCCCTTCTTCCTCTTTCGCTCTGGCTCGTTCCGCTATCTCGTTCCCGCTCTCCGACGACAGGCGCGCGCACTTGCGCGCACACAGCCATAGTTTGTGCACGTGCACCGTAGCGCCGCATTTACTTGTGTATCTCTCCGTGTCTCGCTCCGTCTCCCCTCCCTCTCTTCGTCTCGACCGGAAGGTGCCAGTTTCTCGTCGACGATCGTCTCGTGCACACTCGCGCTACCTACGTCGCTGCCGTTTTGTGAATCGTCTCGGACGTCGTCATCGCGTCGCGTAACAATCTCCGCAGCCACGCAGTGTAAACAAATTGGGTTACCAGTGTGTATACGCCCGCGCTCGCTCGTACGTGTTACGACCGAATTTTTGTGCCGAACACGGCAACTGGCAAGTGTAACAACGGATACAAAAAGAATCTGTTGCCTCGTCGAGAAGAACGGATGACTCGTACCACCGATTGGTCACTGGTTATTGCGTTCTTGAGTCGATGTCAATCCGTAGAATCTCGTCCAGTGGCTCGATAACAGCGTGCCAGCCTCGTTTCGCGCGTCATTCTGCCCGCTTGGGGCTCATGTTTATCTATCGAACGAGGAAAGGTGCCGATCATTGAAAGTGTTGTTTTGTGTTCTTTTGTGTATAGTCGCGCAGTGTGGTTCCACGAGCTGGAGCGCGCGCTTCTGGATTAGCCGCTCCTCTCGTCGTGCCCCCCATTTCAATCGACGATCTCTGCCCGCGGAAACGTTTCGCCGTTCGACGAAAGTATGAGAGTGTTTTTCCGCGCGTCGCCATTCGCGGCTGCCACAGTTGTTCGACCCTCGACCCTCGGTATTTCTGGTGATTCCGGTGATCGCGGTTCCACTGACAACTTCCCATACGGATTATTTTTAAATACCGTTACCAGTCAGCTGGTTCGTCTTTCTTGAACGCACGGTAAGTACCCTCGCACTTCCTTCCCTCCATCTTTTTGTTTCGGCACCAACGACAAATTAAATTTTACCGTGACGGCGCGGCGTTGCGACGATGGATCGCGCGTGGGACGCTCGTTTTCCACGGTGAGACGAGTGAAAAAAAAAAAGAAGAAAACGGTTTGCACGATATCCGAGCTCGGATACAGTCGCGCGACTACTACGCTCGATTGCGTGCTACCGGGTCGGTTCTTTTTTCCTTTTACTTCTCGTCGTACATCCTAGTTTTCCCGATAGCAGTTTTGGAGAAAGTATGACACGACTTTCGTGACTGACTGCCGCGTTTCGTGACCGGGAACATGTTGAGGCGCACGTGGGGGAGGTGGAAATTTTAGTAGATAGGGAGGGATAGAGAAAACTTGTTGTCGGCGAATTGGACAGTGCGCATATAATTTCAAGCGCGGCTGTTTACTTTCGACCGACGACACCGGACGAAACTAGATTCCGCTCGATATAAATACCATGGCACGTAAGCGAGCGCGGGTACTCGTGCACGACCGCCACGATTCCGGGGCCTGGCGTTCTCGTTAATTCCAGAAAATTATCGACAGATGCTCGTCAGAGCCGCCATGTTAAAGATACTGTGATTTCGTCACACCACGTGCTGCCATTTTTTTCTCCTACCTTCCCTCGGTCGTGCGCATTCGTCCAAACGATAGCAAATTGCGCTATTTGCGCTTTTCGGTATCGCTACCTAGTTTTATCGAGCTTACTATTTACCTAAGTCACACAAAGTTTCTACTGAACAATAGCAACGCTAGTTAGTGACGAGGTATGATTCATACTCTTATTGTATTCGGGACCTTCTTATTTACGTGACTAAGGGCTTGTTTGGTAGTAAAATTCCGGATGTACGTTTCAATGATAAGCTTCGAAGGCCGATCGGATTAAATTTTAATTCCCAGTTTCGTCTCGCCTCGACGTTCGTCGGAAAAAACGGAGACGCTTAGCAAACACGTAAAACGCGGAAACGGTACGACCTCTCCATTCGACGAACGTGTATCCGTCTCTGTTTATTAAACGAGTCCTGTTATTTCGCGCATACGTCAAGGTTTTTCCCTTCCGTAACTCGGTCTTCTTGGAAGCACGGTAAATCTTCTGTCTCGTTTCTTTTGTCACTTGGGAACGTTCGCCGGTGACGTCACTAGCCAGCGATGTTAGCCCTAAAGACCTGAAGTTTTACGGTTCATCGTCGAGAAGAAACTTTGTCACGATTCGTCATCCTTTTCTCTCGGTCGGTTCCGCTCGCGCGGACTCCTCTTCCCTCTTTTCGTCGTGGACGCGGCTCGGTGGGCGCGCGCTAACTTTGGATTACGTAAGTGACAGAGAGCGCTGGCTGCTACCAAAGAGCCTTCGTTTCCTTTTAAAAATGGCCGTCCACTGGCCCGAGGAACATCATCATCTCGTATCGAAAACATCAGCCGTTCTACGCCGCGGAGGGAACTGCATATTTTCCTGTTCCACGAGAACCGAGAAAAATTTCCAGCGTTCGTCGCGCGGTACTTTTCACAGAACTGAAGCCCGAAGTTTGTTTCTGGGAATCATTAGTTCGCGCAGTAACGATCTCAAGGTGAAGAAAATCGGATCTTAGAATCTTTTATACTAAGATTAGAGCAACGATAACGTTTGATAATGACAGCTAATCGGACGATAAAGAGTAGACGGGCGTGATCAAATTCATCGCGGATCATCGACGTTTCGAAATGTTAATTTCCCACCCACTGCGCGAAACGAAAACAACGGACACAGGCTACCAGCGCCGATATCGAATCGCTCGTAACGCGACACGCGCATAGAGTTTCGCGCCAAATTCTCGCGCCATCCGATCTCTCTTTTCATTCATCGACAAATTAACTAAACCACGTTGGAAATGTTCCGCATTCGTGTACGAATCACCAGAATTTGGCATCGTCGTTCGGAACGTAATTTAAATTTCATATATCATATTGTTGAAGTTTGTACATACGTACACGGATCGTCGAGTTTTCATCGATGCTGTATTTCGAAACTGAAATAACTTTTAATCATTCGCATTTATAAAAATTCCGTGGAAACCGCGACGCCGGCCAATTAAATACAAATTGTTTATGTCGATTAGCCTTTCCAGGTTTTTCCACGTTAATTCGCGTGCTGAGTGATTTGGAAACTTTGCTTTTCAGCAGCTATACTTATTAGCTATCGATGATAAGTATGCTCCCTCTCTTCAGCAATTCTGATTTTCGAATGTATAACAGCAAAGGATCTGTAATTGACGCTGGCGTTCGATCCAAGAGAAAAGTCCAGGCGAAAACGAGCATCGAACCGTTCTTGAACTCTGACGGAGTTAGTACATACTAGTTCCTCCAAACTATCTCGAAAACTTGTAGTCCTGCTTTCTAATAGTCTCTTCTACTCGACGCGATCGTTTGAAATCGAGTAACGAGAAGAAGTTCAAACGTCGTTTCACGGTTTGAATCGATTTATTACTTTTTTTTATTCGTCACCCATCTGGAAGGATATATTTAAATGAGACCAATAAGGAAAGCCAAGAATAAGACGGTCTAAATCTGAGCGTATCATTAGCACACGTTAGCATTCCGCGAATTGATCTAAAACTGTTAAAGCGAAATTTCACGTACATAGTATAATTCGCGATAGAATATCGTACCGTTCGACGTTGCTAGCTGCTCGTTCAAGGAAAGCATACGTGATCGATTTATTATCGTATTTATCGAACAATTAGTAATTGAAATTATTTCACGTCACATAGAAACTGATATTTCCATGTATTCCGAGCATTTACTTTCGTTCGTTAACAAATCTGGTTAAAAACAATGTAAAATCCGGTTTGTTTACATGATCTCATATTTTAAGAACAGTGGCGATCGTCGGCGATGTTGAAACGATAAAGATTGGTAGCAAGAACAGTAGATGAATTTGTAGCATGGCAGGTGCGAGACGGTTGGTATACAATCCGTTCAAGGAGATTAAATAGTCGCAGCGAGCGTAGAACGAGTCGCGGCTTTCGAAGGTTGTCGTACAGCGAAACGATGTCAGTGTGTCAGTGTCAATGGAACCGAGTCATTGGGTTTGTCGATTGTGATTCAACGGGAAGAGATGGTTTCGCGGGCGGCGTGACAGCCGCATCGGGGAACCGTCGTCTTTCGTCAATGTCTCGTCTCCGCTGAGCGCGTCGCTTAAATCCTTTGTAGGATGAATTGAGAGTTGGCCGCATACAGGAAATTTTATAAGCGCGTTCTAGCATTGACGAACGAGATCGCTGTTTAGGCTTGTGTCCATCCCACATCGGCCGTAAACACATTACTCATCGCTCACCGAAATCGAATCGTGAGTAATAGTTGGCCGCGAATCGCGTACGCGTAATCTACTCGCTATATCGGATTCGGTCGGAGTTTCCTGGGACGAAATTACCCGGCGTACTCGCGGATCGATCTCTGATCGGTGTCAGCCTCGCCGATGAAATCGGTAATCACCGAACGGACCTTGCGGTCACGACGATTGGGAAACGAGGAGAGCGATTACGATTACAGTGCGCGTGAAGATAGAGAGAAAAGGTCGTCGAATTGGCGGGAATTTGCGAGCTCGCGATCCCGGCATTCAACCTTCGCCGGCTGAAAATAAACGCGACAACTCACGGGTTTTCCTCCGCCCGATTCCCCTCCTCCGCGTATCGCGATTTCGATTCGTCTCGCTTCTACGCGCTTCCATCGGTCTTTAGCTCGCGTCGATCTCCTCTTTTTACTCTCAGGCTTCTTCTATTCCCGCCGTCCCCCGGCTCGAATACTTTCGCTGCCTCGGTCGTTTATTGCCAGAGTAGCTAACTAAGCTCGAACTCGATTCGCCACACGTACGCCGCCGCCGTCGCGGCGTACAGCCACGTGCATGCATCACGGTAGCCGCGTGTATACACCTAACGTTTGATGTATGCGTTTCTCTTTCGAAGCTGATTTCTAAAGAGCGCGCTCGTTTACCAGCAGAAGGGACGGGGTCTCCGTTTCGCGCCAAACAAGAAGGCGGAATCGGGACGACCGTTTCTGTTGCGATGTAACAGCGTTTTTGACAAACTTTTCCAGTTATCGACGATTCTGAATTTCATCTTCGCGAGACACTCGTTCTAACAAAGTTTACCGAGGATAACGCGTCTATCTCGGTGACGGGCATTATTAATAGAACGAATTTTTGAACGACGTTCCTCAGCTTAGTTAAATATTCATTCACGACGAAATTCAACTGCCGACCGTTCCCGTCATCTAATCCATTCATATCTATTCTAATTCGGATGAATCGATCCGTCGGAACGTAAGTGTGAACGAGACAATACGAGTTGTGCGTCACCGATATCCGAAGCAGTGACCGCGAATGTTCTCGCCTATGAATGTAAAATGTCGGTTTCCGGGTTTTCCGCGCTAGGGATATCTACAACATGCAGGAGTTAAAGCGTCACCGGCTGCTCGAACGTCACCGCTGACGTAACGACATCCTCGAGCTGACGTTTCCACGTTCGAACCACGCGGAAGCCGGGAAATCTGACGACTCCTATTGTTATCAGGTCGAAAATATACAAACGCTGACGAGCTGTAAATCACGGGATTTGATTATTGGAATTTCCAATTGATTAAATGACTTATTTTCCACTGAACGTACGAATTTTCAACTAGTATCTAAGAATAACTTCTACGAGTTTCTTCTCTATTAGATATTTGTTAGATGGTTCGAAATGAAATACATATCGGTGAGCCGAATTAATCGATTAATTTTATAATTCATATTTATAAAATCGATCTGAGACGATTTATTTCAAAGATAAAAGTCCGCTTTATTAACTCTGTTTTCTGCCAATTAGCTGATTTCTCGCCCGCCTGGAATCGCAGATTAAATCGTCCTTTCTTCGTTATCATCTCAAATAGACTGAGATTAACGATAGTTAATTATTTCTTGAGGTGGAATTCCCCCGTCGTGCCGATCCGGGATTCATTTGAAAATGCCCAGCGTTATACCCGAAGCTGGAATAATTATTAAATGGCCATTGTTATGTTCCAATTTGTTACAGTTTAAAGTAATGACAATTCGCTTTCGTTTAATAAGAATCTATTTCGTATTTATCGAGTGGCCCGAACAGTTTCGCGTGTGTCACACGCCGAATGGAATTGAATTCGGGGAATCATCGACTGCCACTCTGTCGTCGAATCGACGATCAATCGCCGGCGTCGGGGGGACCGTCGGATGCGTCAAAATGATTCGTCGAGCGCACTCGATGACGTCGATGGACGTTGGGAACGATCGCGTCAGAATTGCCGGTGGAAAATTTGGGAAAATTGTCCGGCCGGTGGAAACGCGGCCGAATATGGATCCTGGACGGCAGCAGATATGTGTGCATCGCGTTTCCATTTACCAAGGCGTTAATCATGAAAGCGCGCAGGCTTCGTTAGTGCGATGAACTTTGCCGGCTTTGTGACCTACCGAATTACTCGATAAAGCTCTGTATGCCGTCCTCTCTCTTTTTCGATCTGATCGTTTTCTTTTGAAATCGGGTAACACCAAAGTGAATAGGCAAAAAAGGGAGTGCCGACATACGTCGAATCATTCTCTCGTCTCTTTCCACGCGATACTCATCTAATTCCAGTTTTACGTAAACCGAGTCGTAAACTTTTATTGGATACGTTTTAATTTTTAATCCTGCAATTTCATGTCGATTCAACATTAAACAGACTCTATCAATATTAAAGTAAAATGATATTGTACTCAAATATTTGTATGTATGATGTATTCTCAACTGAAATGTGATCATGTTATCACCGGAAAAGAGTCGATAGGAATTCATGCGTTTATGGATTCTGGATGGTAAAAGGAATACTCCCGCGCGCAAGAACGAGACGAGAACAGTCTCGCCGCCAGTAATATCCGGCGCGACGGCTTCATCCGAATCCGTGAATTTTGCAACGACCCGTATTCCGCGTTATCGACGACTACGATCCTTATCCCGTCCGATATTTCCTGTGGTCCAAGAAAAATCAACAGCGACAATGAGGATACGTGGAGGGATTCGCGTTCGTTGATGAAACTGCGAGGATTAAGCGACACCGGTCGATCTCCGCTCGACGGAAATTAGTAACTCTTTGCGAGTCCCCTCCCCGGGGAAATAGATAACACTCCGGTTTGAATTGGAAAGCGATTCGTCGAGACTTTCGATCGCCGATCAGATTCTTCTGTACATAATTCAATTTAACGAAGAGCTTGATGATAAATGATAAATCTCTTATTTCTAATTTTCCTCAAGTTGATCGAACGAGCAAAAATGCGATGATGAGCTTCATTGAAAATCCGATATCGAGTGTCAGCTATTGACAGTCTGCGCACTTAACACTTACTGAATAAGGAGTCAATATGATTTATGAATAGTTACTAGCCGATTTGTAAGAAGATTAAGATAAATTCAAATAGCCAAATTTATGTGGTCTCGCAATGTCTCAGATACTTAAAATATTTGAAGTAACATCTATAATTTTTAGGATTATATAAATAAGAGGGACGGATCAGGATTAATCACGATGGCCGAATCGATAATTCATCGGTTTTATACGCAATCTTCTGCGTCACCGGAAATGCGACTAAACAGGTGTCTCGCGGCAGCTGCAGCTGCTCTCTCTACGAATCTCTCTATTTGCGTCCGTTCCCTTTCTCGTTGCTGCGCCGGTATTTCCTAAAACGTGGGAGTTATTCTCGGCGCAGCGTCACACGCGCGATGAGTTTCCCTGCTCTCCCAACTTGATTTCTGCTCCGGAGATAAAGATCCTAGCCGTGTTCGATCCCGCGACCAATCGATTAATCGTCTCGTCGATTGAGAATAGCAAGAAGCTCGGCCGCGGAGTTTCGCTTTAAAAAAGAACCGCTTAAAATAGAACGTCTTGCTTAGCCAATGTCACGGATATTGAACATCGACACGCAACGCGAACCGAGGAACGTTTCTTGAGTTAGCAAGAAATCCTTTCGTGTATCTTGCGGCCCAGTTTTCTCCTATCTAAATGTATCTTGATACAATCCTGTTTACTATCATTTATACGTGTACATACAACTATTTCAATGTTATCATTTATAGTGTTTCGTGAAACACTCAGTTGGAAGCGATTAACTCTAATTCTGTAACGGGATCTGTTTATGACACTACCTACAGATTTATCGTTTTACGGTTTTTGAGTAGAGGTTCACGTTTTGGTCAATAAAGGAATTTTGCCTATCAGGAAACTCAAGCTCATCTGCGGTGCATGCCATCGGTCAAGGATAATAGTCATAAAAAAGAAAGGAAAAGGGATAATCATTATTCGGGAACGTTCGACCCATTGACCCATGTGCACCGCAAGTAGAAAAGAGCTCTCCCACTTTTCCCGGTCAAGACGGTGTGACGACACAAATACAGTACGAAACGACAACCAATTAGAAAAAAAAAAACAGCATAACGCTCCGGAACGGAACGCCCACAAATCGGGTAGAAAACCCAAAAAAGGGAAAACGAAGACTGAGGAATCAGTATCTGATCAGACACGAAACGCGAAACACGTTTGTAAAACACACTAACAAAGTATATGTGTATCAGATATATTCAATTCGTTTGTGTTAACCTCGAGATACAACAATTAATTTTGAACGTGCCTTACAATCCTCGTTGACGTGTTCCCGCGAACGCGTCGCATCGTGAATTCAGGAGAGAACATATGGATATTTTTTATCCTGAAAAATTCACATCTAGGTTTGTTCATACTAACTCCAAAGTCTTCTCCAAAGTCAATAGATTCAGTCATCTTATTGACATATTTAATGATTCCAGCCGTGCCATCAGACGGAAGCTACGTTCTTATCTTTAGTTATGATTTAACATAATCTCTGTATTCTGATTTCCATTCTTTTCGTATTTTTTTAAATACCTTGTATTTTTTTTATCGCAGCTATATAACTTTTAGCATGTATTATGTTCGTCCTCCTAACTCGTGAATATAAATAAATAAATAAATAAAATAAATATATGTACGAAAATCAGTGATAATACTTTATCAATTCTCTTTATCGTATACTCAGAAAACTATGTGTATGAGGTATCCTAAACTTAAAAGAGAGTCCAATCCCATGAGACCAGGCTTTTGAGAACGAAAGTCGATGAATCGCTAGATATAATAATTGTCCTATTGTTCGATATGCAAAAATCTAATCAAAACGAAATGTTTGATTTTCAGCGTGGACCGGGACCGACTTCGGGAGCGGGAACGACAGGCCCGCGCGGCGATGTCGGTCCAGGCCGAACAGGCGGCTGCAGGAGGTGGTTCTGACACCAGACACCATCACCATGGCCATAACCACGCTCATCACACTAATCCACACGTCACCGCTCCGCTCTTCCGTGCTCCCGTCAGGGTAAGTCTCTCTTCATCTAATCTCGTATCACTTCTATGTCGCGGGAGAAAAGGTTGCGACGCACGAATGCTGCCAAGCAAGAGATCAAAAGAATCGACAAAAAATTAATCGACTAGAAGTAGCTGACAAACATTTCTTTTTATTATGAATGGTAGAGAAATATTTTCGTAGCCGTGTATACGTGAATTTTTAGAGGAGTCCACATTTGGGTTCGCCGAATTGGAGCAAAGATCAGCGACCGCGACGCGATTAGTGGCTCGTACGTTTCGGTATCGGATAAATCCCGTAGCTTTCTTTCGGATACATGATTTATGAGAACAGACACAGCAGCCAGTAGAAATATACCTGCTCTATACGACGCACTTACGAGAGTGCATAAAATCTGGTCTTACCGTGTGTCACGGCTCGCGTGACAGATTACAGATTAGTTTTCCGCGACTATCAATCCGCCCCGCTTTCGTCTGACAAGCGATTTTATATAATCTGATGGATCGCAGTTGGACGCGTGCGACGTAAATACATGCCTGTAGAAATCAGAATCGAATACATAATTAGATTTGCTTCTATCGGTTTTATTATCTCGTCTTGAATCGAGTGGCACGCGGGCTCGGCTCACCGAGATTATTTTGTCATCGACTTAGCTGGAGCAGCCGAGACTCCAGATTTAGCGTTGCGGTTCGTCAGGGCAACACGCCATGTGGCATCTCCCACACTTATTTTTCTCGGCTCTTCCTAGTCGTCGAAGGAAACGTGTTCGACCGGGGTAGTTCGGGATCCTTGGGGTGTTCCGATTTCAACCCCGGAGACGAACACCAAGGCGGTGGCAGCTGCTTGAGGGCTCTACGGACAAATTCCATACGACCGTTATGGCGAAACTAAAAGGCTCGTCTCGCTCGCCCTTTCGTCGCTCGTAAACATCGACTCCTCTTTTATCTCGCCCACCCTCCGAATTACTTCCGTTCACGCGTTTCACCTCAGATTTACTTCCTATGCTCCGTGCTTTTCGAGTCTCGTGTCGAAACGATAAAATAATACTAAATGATTTGCCAGGGGCATAACAGACGTACCGTTTCCGACGATTTTTAAGGAGCGCGCAGAGTTTGCGGTAGTTCGTGTGCATTAAAAGAGCTTCCAGCAACATTAACCGGTAATCACCGATACGCGATTCCTCTCGCGATGCGAATGACCTTTCGAATGGAAGGCCTCTCGCCGCACCTCTTATCGCTGCTCAACAGGTGTTTTGCGATTTTTAAACTTCCCTAATAACCGCTTCTCGTATTGGCTAATACGAGCGGTCGTTTTCTCTGCCACGCGTGGCTCTTATATTTTTTTCTGCCAGCTCGTCTCGCTGAATGAAATGAAATGATCGGTTTCTTACCTGATTTTCTTATTAATCATCGAATCGTAGAACTTCGTAATAATTTAAACTCAAAACGTGCCATTGTTGTAAACGTCCTTCTCGGTTCGCCTTGACAAGAGGGATTCTCATTTTTTGACTGACGAGAGAGGCGTACAAACGAGAACTACAGACGTGCAAAAGAAACGGAAGGATGTACACCGGGTAAAAAGCGTATGTTCCTGGCTTTCCACCCTCGTCTGGCAGGAAAGTTGAACGTCACGTAACAGAAACCGACCAGATTTCACTCGCGCATCCGCGACCATGGACGTGACGCTGCCCGTTATTGCGTTATTGCTATCGATACTAATCCGCAAAAATCCTAATAAAATTTTTATCTACGATACATTTCATGCGACGCGCGTCAATCTCCCCCTTCAATTTATTTTACATCTATTTTCTATTCTTATTTAATCAACGAATAAATTACCAATAGATCTACGAATTCGTATTACAGTTCGTCGTCCCATAAAAGAATTGAATTATTCGCTAAAGAATTACAGAAGAATTTATTTTTATTCGTGAGACGTTGGAAGCGTCAATCAGAATAGACGTCGTCGGTGATTTTAAGAAGAAACGCTGGTCGCAACTTGAACCTATTTATTACCAGAATTAACGGGGAGTCGCATTTGCATTTCCGTGTAGTCTGACTCGTGCTCGCGGAAAGTCGTGATTTAAAGCGAGCAACGCGTCGTGGCGGTCGCGAGGGGACGAGAGAAAGAGTCGAGTACGGGGGAGAGGACACGGGTTCTCGCTTTTTCTCCGATATGTCCACGCGGTAATGCACTCGGCCATGTACTAACCAGGAACAACGACAGCCGGACGATGCGAGCACGAGCTGGCCAGATGGAGACCTTGCCCGGTGCCGCATGTCGCGGCTATCGTACCGACCCGTTCCCCGTTGAATCGCTCCCAGCCTCTCTCGCGACAGAGGGAGAGAACGCACCTTCTTTGTGTCGGCTTCGGGAATTAATGATACGCTCGTCCGATCGAGGGTCATACATCATTCGCGACGTCTCGCGCGATTTCATTCTGCCGCAAGAATCGCGGTATTTTCCAGCCTTTTTTAAATCGCGGAACCCGTTATAGTAATCGACTAATCTAGCTTTCAGCCATTTGTCGTAAAGTAAATTTGACGGGGTGAAAGGAGCAGGTTTAAAATATTATACAATTGACAAGCAATTATCTGCTCTAATCTTAATGGTTTTGAGCACGTAATAAATATCTGACTTCGTAGCGATTTTATTGATTCGAGTCGTACTCCTCGCTCGGGTATCAAAAATTTAATCAGATAAGATATAGTCCGTGGACGTTTGTAACAGAAAATAGGAGACGAGCTCGGTCGCGTCCCAGGGGCAGATGCATTCTTTTTGACAACGCTGGTTTTATCCTCGCGCGTGGCAGATAAGAGGTTGCTCGTTGCTTTTCTTCTCCTTTTCTCGGTGTACGCGGACGTGTTTACAGAAGCGGGCAGGTGGAAACGTCCCTTCGCCACCTTGAAAGCCGTAGCTGCTTCTCCTGCAACCGGGAGAGAGCATTATCGCGTTATACAGGTGTCGAGTTGCGAGAAGTTGTTGGTCTTCTCCGCCTTTCTCTCATCTCGTTCCCCACCCGCCTCTCCCCCTTTTCTTATCTTCCGAGACCGGCGTAACGCGCGCATTTATTTTTCTACCACGAGACGAAGCTTCCGTAATCAGCTCGCTTCGTCGACCTCTCGTCACTCGGCTTGTAACAATAATTTATTTAATCTCCGTCGAGGGTACAAAACGTGACAGAACGCGAAAAGCGAAGTCGATAATTTATTCAATAAGGGAAGGTCCCGCGATAATGCGAGAGATAACGTTTAATGAATTCAATAATTCGAAGGTCCTCGATAACAAACCATGCATGTACGTACCTGTGTTACGCGGTGTACGTGTACAGCGATAGCAAAACGCGACACGTATTCCGTTCGGACCGTTTCGCAGCCGACGAGCTTTGTTTCAGTCGGACAGAGGCGATTAGCCACAATGCGGCTGCCTCCTATCTTTCCCGGCAATAGGCCAGCGTTATCGAATCGTTACGACTGTTACTCGAACGCGTATCCATTCCTCGTAAACAAGATTCGTAATGAGCGAGTTTGCCAGATCTTAGAAATCCCGTCCAAGTAAATCTTTTTTAGGCGATACGGGAAGTAAAAAAGTATTCTTCAAGAAACAATTACCGCTACCCACTATTCCGTCTATGAATCTGAACGCCACGATGTTGCAATTTAATCGTATACAGTCAGATAGAAAAGCATGTTTGCAAGATTTGTAATAGTAAAGGAAAATGCAGCTAGTATTTAGTTTGTAGACCGACAGGCTGTTTTCGTAGTCTGAAGATAAATGGTAAACAGTAATGAGATAACAGTGGATAGATAACGATATGAAAAGATCTCGAAAGTAGCGGTAGGCCAAGGGAAAATATTTGTTACATTTGCTTTCAAGCAGTGTTATTTGATGCCTCTTCATGAATTTTTGAATTGTAACTAAAACCGACTTGACCTCGGTTTAATATATGAAACGTTTCCGTAATACGCTAATCTAGATTGCAGTCCGTTTCGTGTGGCTCGAGCCCTTGATTAAATAAATAATTAAAGGATTGTACAGATCAGAATCGTCGGGAACCAGGTCGGATGAGCGCTCTATGATCGTTTACGGGGAAGATACGAGACAACGTCGGCGGTATGTCGGTGCCTCACGCCTTCAATTAACCTAATTAGCCACCGTCACGTACTGGTTAGGGTACCGGGCACTGGTCGCCCTCGGCCGCCAGCGATTCGTCGATTCCACCGGAAATCTTTAGTATTCACAATGTTTCGTCGGATATAAGACAAAATCATCGTGGTTTTCATATCATGTTAAATTTTTGCGCATTTACATGCTCATGTTTATATACATATACCGACAACGATGAAATAGTACATTTTTTCCCGATGATCCGATGGCCGTGAACAATGGTTTGTCTATGTTAAAATCGTCAGAACGATTTCGAAGCTCAGTCTTGACCTGATGTACAAGATTTCTTAAAACAGTGTTCGTACAAAATATTTGTTAGCTAGAATCGAGCGTAACGCGACAAATAGCCTCGTTGCGTAACGAACAAAAGACACAGAATCGCGAGGCACGATGGTCAATTAGATGAATTACGATCTGGTTTTCATTCGAATAACGGGTCGGTCGTTTCTCTGTTGGCGATGGGACCGAATCCATTTTTCTTTCGGCGTACAATTTGCCCGCTGCCACGTGGAGCTCGACTGGACGAATCTTTGCAAACGTAGTGACTCGATTATCTAATCGCGAACGGTCGCGGTGCTCGGGTCTGCTTTTAACGCGATAACTTTTTCGATCTACGTTTCAGCTTGTTCTTCCCGTTAAGGACGTTCATTTCGTTCGCGATAATTTCGGTTTTTCTCACGATCAGTTCTCGCGGATAATCAGTTTAACGTCAATTTTCATGCTTCACGAACGGAATATCGGTTTCGGTCGATACGTTTTCCCCGATTGGGGAAGCTCGCGTGGCACGGAATATATCGATTTCCGGATTACATAATTCGCTACGGAGTGGCAGGCAGCGGGGGCCGGGGCTTTAATGACTATCCGTGTGTCGATGACGACGAGGATGACAACGCAACGGCGCCGAACGACGACAAATAGCGATCATTTGCCTCGCGGCTCGTTTCGCGTTTTGGCAGATGGAAATTCATTATGGATTTCCGGTCTGCTTCCATATTCGAGTCAATCAAGTGCCCAATCGATAGTCCAAGAAACGACGCGGCGTATCAGATAAATTCAACGAATCCGTTTAGGTTTAATAACGTGCATCTCGTCTGATACTTTTTACAGATTCTGACTAGATGATACTTCATGTTTAGAATTTATTTATGAAATAGCTCATAATATCTGACTCTCGTATCGTATCGAAAGTTGTCTACAAAATTACAAGCCAGATCGATGTAATCTGATTTGTAAACTAGCTGTTTATTACTATTCACCTTAACAAAATTTTAATACTTGATTAGCTGAACGTTGAATTTCTAAGCTTCCATTATACATATGAACTGCCTAATTATCCGATGTGTTCGCCCCACCCCCCTCCCTCCCAAATATTCATGTATGTAAATGGTATCGTATCCCACTGTGCGCACAGCCACAGTAGTATCGATCGGAATTACGCGATAAGTCGTGTCACCGGGGTAGGAAAGATCGTCGAATACATCGACGGCTGGTTAATTCGTCGTCAGCTCGAAAAGGCAGCGGAGGATTCACCTTTCGCGATCATCCGATCGTCTACCGATCGTCTATAGTCTATAGGATCAAGTTGTGCTTTCACGTTAAGCGGAAAGCGAAGCCTGTGATTTGTAGGTCGTTTGATCGCATTATACCCGCCTCGTGGTTTACGTAATCCTTCGTCGTCCCGTACGTGTGTGCACGTACATACCTTCACTCGCTCCTCTTGCATTTCTGCGTATGCATGCGCGCTCTACTCCTCCAACGTCCGTTTCGTAGTTACTCGTATAGTAAGTTAGATTCGCCAAATTGCGGATTAGGCTAGCTATCCACGACGTTTCCAATATTCCGGTTCCTACATAACTTCATACATGCTTTCGCGAACCGATACACCGTTTCCATGTTTTTTACGATGGAACGTGTACAAAAAGAAGTTGGGACGTTTAAACAGTCCGAGTCATTGATGACTGACTCCCAGCATCCACTTAATCGTCCCCATTCGCTCTTCTCCCTCTGCGTTCTGACCTCTGAACCTCGTCGAATCGTCGCCGTCGAGATTCACGAGACTGGGACTCTAACGACCTAAGGAGTCTCCTCTTTAACTAGAACGACTGTCCCCACCTTGCTTGGTTATTATTAATCGAACCGTTTTCACATCGGCGTTACTCGTCGATTAATTAATTTCTTCGATCCGCGGAATAATGAATTTTTTTTCGCAACACAATAAAAATAAGAACAAAGACAATTTCACTGAAAACGTTCCGTTTTTTATATCGCTCATGAATAATCGACGGACGATATCTGTTACGTGAACGGTTTCCGTATGCATATACTTATGCAAAAGCGTACATGGTCAGTGATTTTGCCATTTTTACTGTTCTTTAAATAGAGACCGTACCGTATTTGATAAATTAGTAATAGACTTTGCATGTAAATAACAAGTGACGTCGCATCCCATCACATATTTAATTCATAAAAATTATCGAAGTCGAGGTCAGAGTTAGACGTTACGGTAATGAAAGAAGTTAACCATTTATTTTTTTCGGTATTTTCTTTACATGTCCTTGACTGAACTAGTATATGAAACTTGTATAAAAGTTCACAGTCTCTGTACATTTCGCCTAATCACTCGAGCTGTAAGAATTGCACGTGTTTATGAAGGACGTATTGGCTATACAGTCAATCCCAAAAGTTCATGTATCTTAGAAAAACGCATTTCCTATAATTAAAAAGAAATCAGACGTCGGAAGAACAATGCTAATAATAAATAGCTACGTGCTGAAAAGTATAGAAGGAAATATCCAATTAATTATTGACGCTGGCGAAAAATTTTTTATACAGAAGTTGTGGGCACTGATAGTCTCTACAAAGAAAGATTCTATGCATTTTCCTTGTAATTTCGATATTTAAAGAGTTACGTATGATTATTTAGCATTTTATGGGCACTGACAAAATCCGACCATCCCACCGTCGAAACAGCGAACTTTTGGAAAAAAAGTTCGTTTTTCCTCAATAACTCCTAAACCCTTGGAGATACGGAAAAATTGCATAGGACCTTTCTTGTAGAGGACGACGAGACCTACAATTTCTGCATAACAGTTCTTCGCTAGCTTCAATAGTTTACGAGTTATTGACGAAAAACGAAAAAACAGTTTTTTGCAAATAACTCGTGAACTATCGACGCTAGCGAAGAAATTTTACATGGGAATTGTAGATCTCGTCGTCCTCTACAAAAT
>NW_017170028.1:186050-197367 GCF_001652005.2 Ceratina calcarata | reverse complement strand
CTTTCTAATAGTAATAGGAATCTATAATAACAAATTCAACATGCTAGCATTGTTTAAGTATAATATCTTATACATCCTTAATTATTACACGAGTAAAAATATCTGTAATGATATAAACAATCGGAGATAGAATTGAGTTTTGGTAAACGTTCACGGATCCGGTCTACAATCTCGCAGATCTTTCCACGAGGCGATATCTTCGTTATTAAGAGAAATGAGCGATTGCGCGCTGGTCATCGAGCGGAAAGTCGCCACGGTTGAGCCGCATTTCCGTCGAACCGTGCGCGTGTCGGTGCGTGCGGTGCTATAGATGCATGCGTGCGTGCGTAACGCAGTAGTGGCCGTCTTTACAGCTCGTTCTCGTCTCTGACCTCGTTTTCACTGTGCGCCTGTCAGCACGGACTAATCGAATGGCAGACCTCAGGACGCGACGAGCCACATTCCACAACGTCGCCTTTTCCATTCGAATTTGGTGCTGTTTTCGCTTCTCGTCAATGAAAAGATTTTGCTGAAACGAACGTACGATTTCGTTGGAAAATCAGCAGGTTTTTAATAGACACGGTGTAGAGTGATCGGCTTCCTGTGGAAATTAATTAGCTACGAAAATGCATAAAATATTTCGCCAGCACGTGTCGGGATGAAAGCGAGTTAACGGGTTCATAAACGAGCCGGTTCGATCGAGGGAAAACATCCAAGCTGTCCCGGAGAATTAATTAGTCCTCCTGCTTCGCCTCTGTGTTCGTTATCAGCCAGTTCCGCAGTAAAAACGATAACTGGTTGCCACGCGTAGATAAATAGGGTACTCTAAAAACCTGCTCGTCTAAAATTAGAAAATCGTCGGAGATTCGTGTTTTCTCCATCTTCCCCACATTTGGAGAGGAGAAAGAGACTGGAGCCCAGTCTGGCTGTTATTAAACATGATCAGAATAAACGGTAGCTGTAAATTCCGTCTGTATTCCCGGCGAGTTAAATCGAGTATCATCGCGATAACGGAAAGTCGATGGACCGCGGGAACGGCTTCGTGGAAACCGGTGCGTCGAGCTCTACGGATCGTTCTTAATGACTTTAATGTCCCTCGGGAGACTCCGGAAACGCGTTTTCCTACTCTTCTGCGTTCCTCCTCGCCCATTTCTGTCGCTTCGCTTTATGCAAGTTTTTGGATTTCCACGGCGCGCTCCGCGGACGTTTGAACGAGGAAGGAGAGCCCCGCCTTCGTCCGTCCTTCTTCCCTCCTACATTATTCAAATCTGTTGCAAGAAACCCGCGCCGCGACGGGGTGAATTATAACGGTACGAAGAAGTCGAAGAGTGGCAAATATTCCTTCGCTCTTTCTGTTTCTCATATTTCGTGAGGTCAGCTGTTTTGTTTCGAGACTTTCTTAATTTCCTCCGGATTCACGCCGCTCTGCGTGCCCGTTGACAACAGATGCATCGTCCGCTGCTTCCACCGTCGACGTTTATTTATCTGCGTTCGTTCGCGAGGTGCATTTTCACGGCACGCGAGTTATCGCCGCGCCGCTTCCGGTATCGCATCGCTAATTAAATTACTAATTATCCGGGCCTGCGAGTAATTAAATCGAGTCTGTTCGTTTTTACGCTCCGTCGTCCTCGACTGAAATACAAATGTGAATCTTAAAAACTGGAAGTCTGCAGTTGATCGTGGCCAACGGTACGTTCGATTTCCTCGGCCACTGGAATGATTCGCGATTATATAACATTATCTGGCGACCGATCGACTCGCACGCAACGCACCGCGTCGGACCGGGTTCAAATTAAAACGTATTTCACGCTGCTTGCGATAGTTAGCTTAAGCAGGAAACGCTGTTAACGCGTCATAGGTGAAACCCGCTCGCACCTTTTTCCTTGCGTACACGTAATTAATGCTCCGATCAATCTTTACCTACAATGGTCCTTTTCCGTGTTCAGGAAAATGTTGCACCAACGACGATTAATACAAAATCTGCGGCTATTTATGAACAATTGTTTTAAACGCCCGTGGTGTGAATCTCCAACGATTTTATGCAGGGATTCACGGTGTTTATTCGACCGGAACGTAGTAGCATCGAAGGAACTCGGTAACGTGCAAGTAGGTAGGATACCTCGCGTGCGTGACCGCGATGCACGTCGCGCGGTCACACGCGCGTATCGTCGCGTAACCCGTTGGTATTTAGCGTAATTTATTAAACTGTCGGATGGCTCGCTTTGACCGTGGCGGGAGGTGAACGGAGTAGGCGGCCGGGCGGTGGTGGAACCGGCTAAAATACATGCGAACAGACGCGCGTGCGGGTGGCACACACGGCCTCGCACACAAAGAGGGCAACCCTGGTTTTCGCGACGGGGGCGGTATGACGGAATCAATACCGGTGTGTGAGAGGGTGGGATAATGCGGTGGCTTGACGAGAGTTGTAGCTACTAAGGGGAAAGGGAAAGAGACAGAGGGGGTTGGTAACGGACGGAGAATGGAAGGGGTGGCGAACGGCGGGGATGACCGAGAAGGAAGAAACGAGTCGAAGGAGACGAAAAGAGGTGTAAGAGGAGAGCGAGAGAGAGAAAGACAGAGAGATGTCGAGGACTAGCGGAGGAAATAAACAATAGGCTGGTAACCCACGTTCGGCTGGTACACGCTGCTGGAAAATTACCTACGATACCGGAAGGAGGATAATGGAAAGAAAGAAGTGTAATGGAGCCTAGCCGGTGGTAACCACCTTCCGCGATCGGCGCGTACCTATTCTCTTTTTTCCTACCTTCTTTATTGGTAAATAATAATCACGTGCATTATAGCCGCATTTGGATCTGTTCTTGCGCACTCTTGACGAAAACGTTCTCCACGTCCGCGAGCACCGAAAAAGAGGACCGAATATTGTTTATAATTCTAGCGTTAAGCGATAACCCCAGCACTGACGATGAATTAATTTTGCCCGTGGCGAGGGAAATCAGGCAGAAGACCAAGAGAATTACTCTTGATCGGATCGGATTTCATCCTATCTTTTTATAATTCACTTTTCATTTCTCTCCGGACGCGCAGTTTTTTATCTGGCTCGTTACCTACTCGGTTATTTTTCTCCCGCGCGGGTGGCAACGATAGTAATCGCATTACACCGCCCGTTTTTTGTTTCGCGCATACACGTAACCGGGAGCCCTCGCGTAGCCGCGTATTAAAGGCTGGCGGTCCTAAATACGTTAATTTCGCGGTAAAATTATTTGGCTCGCGACGGGTACATAATACATTCAGTTTCTCTCGGCGAAGGGGGAAATAAAAGAGCGAATGGTAAAAAGAAACCGGGAACCGGCGGGAATATAATTGCGACGGCAATACCATTGTACTAATGCATGCTTGCGCACCGTGTACAAATAATTCCCCGTCCCTCGAGAGCGGAAAACTCTTTTCCGCGCTTTTCCATCTACCTATTTCCTGCGGCGGTTCATCGGCGTGCAATCTCGTTTCTTTTTCCTACGGTTCGTTATAAAGCTTGGTAATCCGACGATATCTTAGCTTCTCTCCTCTCGATTCCTCTTTTTTTTTTTTCTTCCAGCTCTACCTTTTTCCGACTACGAAGTTCCGCAGGATGGCTGCACACAGTACACGGTCTTCCTTTCCCCTCTCTATTTCTCTCTCTCTCTCCTCTGTTCATCGGTTTATTCTTCCGGTTCCGTGGATCGATTCGCGCTGCATTTGCCTCGTCTTCGACCCAAATAGTTTGGTACATCGACGGTGGTCGAAGCCCTTTCCTCGGTATGCGCGTCCTGGTACTTCGATGGAACCGGAATACTAGGGAGGTTAATTAATTGCACCCTTGGCACGAGTCCACCAGTTCCAATATAACCGTGGTACCCGCTCGACCCCGCTAATGCCCGTCGTGAATTTAGGTAATTTCCGGCCCACGCACCACCTTTCTTATTTTTCACCCTCCCGCGCGTTCTTTTTTCTCTTTTATTCGCTCGCTGAGTTATTCCTGCGTTTTACCAATTATAGCACGCCGAGCAGGGTGGAACGTTTAAAAGTACATCGTCGAAAGTAAATAGTTGGTTGTTTCGATATCTCCAATTTCTACGTGACATTCGAACCGTACGGGAGTGTTGGAGTTCCGATCGGGCACAAACTTGCCTCCGTGGCTCTCTCGGCCGCGTTTTAAGCGATGTTCCCTCTGTGTTCAGCGGCCCATCGATTGCACGCCAATCTCGGCGTCCAATACCATTTCCCGTGTGTATACCGGTGATCGAAGTAAGGCCAGACCAGCGGCAAGCGGCCGCGTCTACCGCGCGCTGCAATGCACTTACCTGGTTGTTGGGTAAAGGCACGGTGCAAGACAGGATGGCCGCACTCAGAGTCAATGCACCCGCAACGGAGATCGCGACCGAGAAAGCGGCGATAGAACCATTCACACGTGAGCGTGTGCCACGCCGCGGGCTTTCAGACGGTAGCCAGAGCGGTGGGAAGGGATCGGAGGAGCAGCTATCGATGTTACTTGGACAATTGATGCCTGGGACACAACAAGTCGAGTACGCCAGTAGCGAGACCGCGACCTACGGGCGCGTTGTGAAAGCGAAATGGAACACGCGTTCGAATTAAAACGCAACAGTCGAACATTGTTCATAACCGAACGCCTTTTCTGCACGCGAATTAGAACCATTCTCGCTGGACGATTCCTGTCTCGTGCAGAGTTGAAACGCATTAATCAAATTGAACGGCAATCATTCATTAATTCATTTCATCGAAGCATGAAACTTGTACAAATACGAGGTTCGATAAATTGCGGTTTCCTCTGGCACGTTTCGTATGCGTCGTACCAAACGCACATGATCATATACACAGGCACGTGGAACCGCGTGGTAGATAGGTCGCGAAACATATTTCTCCTGGCAATGATCGCGTGTCAGTGGGTCAATCGATGTTCGAGGGACGTGGACAAACTTGACACAGTTTTCTGTTTTCGTTGCGCACGTGGACGAGAACGAGCTCAGGAATCATTATGCACGGTGTTTGATTAATATCGGAGATGCAAATACCCGTTGGAATTGAACTAGCGGCAGTGATCGATTCCATTCTACCGTTGATTGATGGCGCCGTGGCCAGTTCGTCGAAATTGCAGTTTCGATTGGATTAGATTCTATAGTGAGAGTCCGAAAGTGATTCACGGTTTATAAGAGGGTAATACGTTTCACGTAGGGTGTAATGTTTCAGTGATAATCGAGGGAGAGTTAGGGGTTGCGCAAACAATAATTGAGGTGGTGCGACTCGTCGCATGAACTGCGCGTTAGTCCATTAGTTCCGAAGACTGATTCCTATTACTTAACATTCTCGACGAGGGCAGGGCTTCCTCCGTTACCATCCGTTTCGTTGTTAGGTAACCAGTTTCGTCGGTTATCTACGCGGCGTTGTTCGTTTATCCGCGACAGATAGGCAGGAAATTGTTGGCGCGCAGTCGTCGAAATGGCCGGTGACTGAAGAGAGAGTGAGAGAGAGTCACGTATCGTTCTCGACGGAGCGTAAAAATAAAACGCGGCCGTGGCGTCGTTCGGTTGAAACGTTTGCGAGGCGCACATACTCGATTCGCTTTATTGGCCGAGTATCGGGGCGAATTATAAAGTATGTCATCCACCGTGGTGGAAACCGGTGCAAAGGATGTGAATGACTCTATTTCGGTCGTGCACGAGACCCAAACGGAACGGGTGCACGGCTATAAATACGTAGGGGAGAGTGTGCGCGCGATCGGTCCCGGAGTAATTTCGTCCCTCTTCGGGTTTAGTTATGGACGTCTGGCGTCTGGGGTGTTACGCAAGGATACCGGGGCACCGGAGGAAAGATTTCGAGAGGACCGAGGAGGGTCGCCGGAGGTTAAAGGAGCAGGAGAGACATAAATTCACGGGGATTGGAAACACGCTACGAAGGAAGGGAACGACGAAGAAGAAGAAGAAGACGAAGAAAATGACGGAGAAGAAAAAGACTACGGGGCAGGGAAACTGCGAAGAACAACGAAAAAAGAAACAGAAGGAGAAGAGACAAAGATGGTGGAATCGTGTCTGTGCACGAAAGGGGGGTGGTTGAAAGTGGCGAAGGGGCTGGCGACGCTCGCAGCCAGCGGGGTAGCGGATGGAACGAGTCAAGGGGGTGGACGGCGTGGCGGGGAGGAAAGGACGAAGGACGTCGCGTCGCGGGAGAGGAGAAACGACGCCCGGTCATGGACCGATGGGACGCGCCGCGTGGCGAGGGGCGACGGAACGGGGGCGAGCGAAGCGGTGGGTGGGGTGTCGTTGACGAGACTGGCGTGGAAAAAGGGGGTAGGGAGGCGGGAGTGAAAAATAATCGTGGATGAGCGAAGCCACCGCCGATGGATGGAGACGCGGGGCTCTGGTACTTTTCATCCTGGCATTACCGTGATTAGTAACTCCGCTACTAACTCGGCTGCGCTCTGTCGTTCGTAATTTTTCCCTTTCTTTCGGGAATTAAACCAGCAGCGACGAGAACACGCTGTCAACCGGCAAATATTTAATCTTTTAGCGAGCGTTACGAACTTTCCGTTTTATCGTCACGGCGGACAATCCTGTTGACGTATTTAAGGTTCACTAATAATATTTAACTTTTTCAAATACGATCGTCAACAAATCCGCTTGACACAACGTTTCGCGCCTTGCAGTGTCGTTTACTTATCAAACTGAGACATAATTCCCGAGATATTTCAAATATGTACCGTCTGATCTATAATTATTAGCGTGGGGACAGATCATTCATTTACTTCTACAGGTTAATGTAATTATGCAAATACGTTCGTAGTTCTAAACGGGAAATTTATGCAAAAATGCCTGTAAATTAATTTGCACACTCTCGTTTCAGTGACTCTAATTAATTCGACGATTCAATTGAGCGGCATCCTGGGTTGACTCCCAACCAGTTGACCGCGATAGTTTGCTTTTGTGCACGGTTCATTGGTTTCTCGGCTCGCCGTTATCGCCTCGATCGTGATTTGCGATTTACTCGGCTACGTTCGCGAACCACGCGAGCAACAGCCCGCGTTGCGTTCCGTTCCGTCGCGGCGTCGTTCGGTTCCCGATGGTAGACGGCAGTTTATAAAGTCACGGATGGTGCCGCTGGCAAGGGTCTACTCGCGCCACTTTAGTAGTAGGTAGTAGCTAACGCACGGTGGCACAATGATGAGTGGCCCGTTTGTTTCTCTTCTCCCATGATTACCAGCTTCTCTCCTACGGAATCTCTCCTTTGCGTTCGACGCACCCGCAGTCGGCTGATTTACGAGACGTCCATGGACGGATTCGTGCCTCGAATAGCTACGCCGGCTACATACAGCGTTTTCGCTCTTAGAATTCGGCTGGAATTGACTGCATAAAAAAAGAAAACGATATCCTGGACAATAGCGTCGCGTCAAGTTTCCCGCCTCTGTTCGTTTAATTAGTCGTCCCGATGTTTCCCTCAGGGGGTCCAGTGATGGCCTTTCAAAAGTAACAAGGGCTGCGCGTAGGAGTTAATCAAAACTAACTTGTCGACTTCGCCCCCGAATCATTTTTTTGCTGAAAACAATTCTTCTGACGCGAGTACTCGGAATTAATAATTTTTATTCGGTTAATATGGATTATTTTTTAATTAATTTAAATGCTACAATGAAATTTCCTTTGTTCTTGGTAATAACGTCAGTCCAAACAGGTCCTATGCAAAGAAATATTTGGCGATGGGAAAAATGATTATTTGATTACTCTTGAAATATTCGAGATAGAATAAAGTGTATACGATCTTCCTTGTAGGTAATAGTAGTATCTACAACTTTTATCTGAAACACTTTTCGACATTGCGTGAAAAAAAATATTTTCCGAGATTTGATCAGTACCAATAAAATGCCGATAAATCATGCTTAACTCGTTAAATATTGAAGTTAGCAGAAGAATTCATAGAATCTTTCTTATATGTACATTTCAGGAGAAAAAGATTGTCTTGCCAAACGCTAGACACTTCTCGCCTTGTTCAAGAGGCAACACCGAAGCGTGTTACGTAATTTATTTATCAAACTGTTCGAAGCGAGTGCGCGCGATCCGTCTGATCGATGGGTCTTACGTAAATCGATCGGTCGATTTTTCTTCCGACGCGATGAGCCTCTCTCGCGACAGCGTGTAGGGTGTCACCGGCACGTAGGCGTGCATAGTAACAGGTGGTACTAGGCGATCCCACACACGAGCGTAATGCAGTTCGACGACAGCCATTCAGCCTCTCCTCTCGCCTCTCCACCATGGAAGTGTTTGAGAAGCCTGTCCCTCGCGTATCGAGATGTCTCGAAGTGCTATCTCTCGACGGAGGGTCATCGCGCGAGAAGATCCTCTACCTCGTGTGCCAAGGTGATCCAACCCGACCAAACACAGACTATTTCGGCTTCGAAACCGGGCTCCCATTGGATCCAGCTCGCCGTCGCGAGACCATCCTGGAACGTCTTATCGATAACGAACAAATCCCGTCTGATTTCTGTTTATCAATGTCTCGATTTATCAATATCTGTCCCTACCTGTAGAAAATGTTTGCATATTCGGCGAATGAGCGCGTTGAAGAATGGACGTCGGTGAATTTTATTCGCGCGATAGAGAAAAAAACGCGAATATCGTTTAAATTCGACGCGTCGGAGAATGATATCGAGAAACGTGAACGCTTTTAAAGCGTGGAAATCTATTCTACGACGGCAGCCGACTGGTGAGGGATTTCAACGAGGAAACGCGCGTTGAACACATTTCATTTCAGGGAAACAAATGGAAACGTCTGGACGATGTTGGACAGACGGTCCCGCTATTAGGAACACGGTGTCAGCTCGTCAGCAAATAGCCCCAAAGCGTTCGCCGCGCGCGCTTTTCTCTCCTCTGATCCACGCTTTTCCGCGCGCCGTTCTCCTTGCGCTCTCTTCTCGTTACGAATACGGTTCGAATTTGATTGCTTCCCCGCGTGTGACAAGTACAGCGTTGCTCGCTTTAACGTCGCCCTCGTCGTTCCTTGAAGCTGTCCTATGTTCCGTTCAAAGGGAATGGAGGTTCGGTAGCTCGGAAATTAATTTCTCCTAAATGTTTTTACGTATATACATTACTGCGCTTGCAGCATGTCAATTGAGCGAAACAATAATCGTATACAGTATGGGTAAAGTCTTGGGGCGTTGCATTCTTGAACAATTCTAAACGTTCGTCGTTTGCAACGATGACGGAGGAAAATAAAGTGTAAAAAGGGAACCATGTTTCACTGGCTTAAATGACATTCATCGTTGCGCGTTCTTCGCAATCGTACAATTCCGAGGCGAACCTTTTTCGAAACGCCGTACCATTTTCGTGTTCGAGCCACTAGAATCGCGGAATCGCGGTTTGAAGAGAGCGAGCGCGCAAGCGATTGTGCGCCGCGCTCGAATTGAATTTGCACCGCGGCTAAAAAATATTTGCAGTAGACGCGCAATTAACTCGACAAGCTCCGAATGGTGGAACAGAGACCGAGGGAGAGAGGGAGGAGAGACGGGAGTTGTGAATTGCTTCGCGAATCATGAGACTCGACGAGCATAGGAGACCGGAGTCGTCAGTCGCTTAATGCGAATTTTACATGCATAGAAGAAAAGGGGTGACCCGTGAGGGAGGGAAAAAAGGGGGGGCTGAGGGAGGAGGGGGGCTGCAGCGGCGAGGGTTGCGAGAAGCGATGCCAGGCACGTAGCATTTTAAAATGGAAAGGAGGCGAGGAGAGGGCCGTTGCGCACACGACAGCGTTTCGTCCTTGCCGCGAGTAAAAGCTCCGACCTTTTGCCTTTACTCCGCTCTCATTCTCTTTTTCCAACCGCGCACTTCTTTTGCTCCGCGCACTTCCTTTTTTCATCCGTCTTTTTCCGTTGGCCGTTGTCCGTTGGCCGCTGGTCGCCGTTCGTCAGCCGCGTTTCGATTGCATTCGTGTTTTCGTTCTTCACGGACTCCGCAAAGAGAAGTGCAAACACCGCGTGCAGGCGGGTGCCGTTTTTAATATCGCACGCAAAACGCAACCAACCGAGCGCTTCATAAGCTTCGAGGCGAATTTGCGTGATGAATATCGAGCGAGAACGATCGTTCGCGGCAATCCGAATTTTGCTTTTGCACTACTCACCGAGCAAAAATCGACTGGGAAAAAAGGGTCGACTCGATCGGGGCCATAAATTTCTACACCTGATCGCAGGTGTAAATTCCTTCGTCAGATACCGAGGCGAGGCGGTTTAAATGGTTCAAAGGGAGAGAATCGAAGTTCGATTGACTGAGTTTCGAATACCACTTTTTGCCAACGTTGTTACTTGTTACGACTTCGATCCGTGGCTACCCGCTAATAAATCGCTAATTAACGCGCCGCGGGACCCAATCGAACGCGCCTCGATCCTTGACTCGGTGCAGTTCTGATTAATTATCGATTGCTCGCTTTCGCCCTCCCAGCAGGAATTTGTCTTTTTAGCTACAAAACGTAATACCTATAACTGAATTTGGCGGCAAATCAATATAATTGGACTCGTGCGTATATTGAAAACCTTTTCTATTAATCTCCTAATTGCGATACGTAATTAAACCGAATTGGTTTATCGACGTAACACAGGGATTGTTTCTCGCAAATTGTAAAACGGACTTTGGTGAGCGATCGGCAAACGGTCGAAACGTTGAAGCAAAGTTTTTGCACCCTCTGGGCTTCTAATTAGGACAAGATGTTAACTTGTTCGAACCGGGTCAGTGACCGAGTCTTGGCTTCGCGTCGAACGCTTTCGCAAAACGTTTCGGTCTATTGGCTTCTCAGTTTCGATGCTCGCCGATTCTCTCGCTCTCTCCCGTTTACCGGCGTAACAATTGAAATTTAGTCGTGCTCGTGATTGATAACGCGACGTTGAAGAATATCGATGATCTCACTCATCGTTGAAGATTCGCGTCGAGACGGATCGAACGACGCGAAAGCGTCGAAGCGGAAATTCGAAAGAAGGATAGCACCGAACAATGAGACGAGGCACTGGTTTCCACGATTCTCCTATTCGCTTCGAGTCGATTGGACGATACAGACAATCGCGTTTCGTAGGTGTACACTACCATCCAAAAACACGGATACCTACACTCTGATACACGTAAGAAGTTCTCTGAATACACAGAGCCTCACAATGCAATGATTTCTGCGACTTGTTACAAGGGCCAAGACTTATCAGACTACGGATTTTATGCATCTATAGAAAAACTGAATATGCATAAAATATGAAAGACCGAATGCACACAAATATATGAAACATCAAAGATCACGAGTTTAAATGATGGGAGATATTTCCATTTATTTATATTATAAATTATATCCGGAATTAATTTATAGT
>NW_017170028.1:163834-185412 GCF_001652005.2 Ceratina calcarata | reverse complement strand
TGCTTATCATTAATTCTCTTAGTGTAAAGTTTATTAAATTTCCAAATTTTAAGCGAGGGTCCAAAGGTATTTAACGGTGAATAAAAGTTTCTATGCTCGTTTCCATTTCACTTTTTTCACAATTTTTACGAGGAGACGCGTATGCAAGCATAACTTTCGCGCGGAAGTGTACGAGTGGAAAACGGGTATCACAGGATGATATGCCAAAAGTGACGTAACCTTTTGCTTTCGATTACATCCGAACAAACGGGAAGATTCCGCCGCGTGCAATTTACGTGTTCACGTGCACACCGTTCTCGCCGACGAGTATGCATCGGTACGTGTGTATTTCGCGGCACGGCGGAACAGAGCTTTCATCCATGGTGCAGCAGCTGTCAGATGGAGGCAGCCGACTGGAAAGAGAATTTCTGTGAGAAGGCGAACGTAGCTCGGGCTTTCAGTAGTCGGTTCCCAACGGCAAACTGCATCTAGTACGCGGAGCCACGGCCACTACGTGGATTTTCGTTGTTCTTTGAAAGCGGTCAGAAAAGTACATTATATCGTTCAAGTATTAGAACGATTGATAAAAGGTTTGAATCGAATGAGGGGCACGGCACAATTGCCTTTATTCTAAATGGAATCAGCGTTCTGTCGTTCCGCTTCGATAAACATTTTTATTAATCAGACGTACAAAGTATTTGTATAATTTTGCTTATTAATGTAAAACGTGAAATTGTTCTGCTATTTATAAGCGGCAGTAGCGGTAAATGCTCGCGTAACCTCAAACGAGACGTTCACCTGCCTCCTTGAAATCTTTGCGGTTTTTTACCCACCGCTTCTTCTGCCGGCATGCCCCTGGCTTCTGATCCGACCATCCGGTCTCTTCCCCTTTGGAAACAATCTTAACTCTTTGATGTTAGTAGCCGTTTCCGCTTGGCTAATTAGAAATTGGACAGATTTCGATACACTTTTTGTCCCATCTTTCTTTATGACCCTCGAAATTGCTATCATCGATATTAAATTACATATAAGTATATACAATTTATTATATCCTGTAAATACTTGCTGCGTGCATTTTATATGGTATATTCTTGAAAGGGTGTAAGAGTAAGAATAGCTGTACTGCTTGCAACGATGATAACTGACAACCACAGATTTTCAAATATTTCGTTGTGACCTCATGCTCAGGTCAGAGGAATACGGGATGTAACAAACCTAAAAACGTTCTAAACTGCTAGCAGTTTTAATCACATGAATAATAATTAAAGCTTCTATTTGAGATTGTCTGGGATAATCGAGATAGCTGACATTTTTGATCAGCTTTTCTCGGTCTCTAGGATTAGAGGGTAGAGCCGGTAGCTCGATCGTTTTAAATATAATCCCGATTAGAAGCGACCCGGTTCGCGGTTAGAATACTTCAATCGACGTTTCATCTATAGTTTGCATTGTCTCTCCGCTAACGACAGACGATTCTCACGGTCGACGATCTATTAGACTCTCGCACCTGGATCAGAGATAGAAATTTCAGTATTCGACCACAAAGCGGTATCCGTTCGATGCGCGGACGTCCTTCGACGCGCATTTCTCTTGCGGCTGCCACGAGAAACCGCAAGAGATGACATTTTACTCGTTACGTATCCTCCTTCTTTCCTCCCTCTTCTCGGACGTGTCCATTACCGTTTCATGTATGCGTGCGCGTATACATAAGAGAGACCCGGGGCCGAGGCAGGTCGTTTAAAGTCCTCTTCATCCGCCGCGGTATCGCAAACTCCGACGATATTTCATCCCTCCGCGACGCGGCGGTGAGGCATGGGTAATATCAAAGGGAAGCTCGAAAGAACGACGAACGACTACGAAAAATCCTTCCGAGCAAGAAACTCTTCTGGCGCATCAGATTTTCCCAGGCAACCCTCGGCTCTTTGTCACCCCCGTCCGTTATTTCGATTCGATACCCTTTGGGTCGCCGCGCCGTTTCGGTGATCCTTCTCAACGGGTGGATGCGGCAGCTGTCTTTTTAGCGATCATCCCTTTCCTTCGGATTACCTTCACGAGCTGTACGAGGTGATAAAAAACGATTCTCTCTTTCCTGCCGTGTTTAAACTGGAGTATTCAGTACTTCGAACATCTTCGCAATCGCTCAGAGATGAGAAATGTTTGACAGTCCCGATCGAGTTTTCGCTGCCGTAAATAGCTTAACTTGCTCGCTTTTTCCGATCTTCGGCTAAGTAGTAATACCCTTTCTGTTTCACGGGAAGTTCTCGTTGTTTGCGCAAAACGACCGATCGGGAAGCTGCTTGCGAACATCGACCGTCTCTCGTTCGAAGATTGAGTCGTAAATCAGTACGCGGAGTTCGATGAAAATTTTCAGAGAACTGGAACATGAAGGGGACACCGAGGCGTAGGGGGAAGTGGGAGGCGAGATAGAGAAGGGAAAGTTGGTTGTTTGGAGATCCCGCGTAATTTATATAGACATCGTGGCGCGTGATACGGCTGCCAGTCGTGAGCACAATATAGATGCCTCCGGGGTAATTTCTGTCGCGTTGAACCCGAACCTACGAGGGGAGGAGGTAAAAGGAAAAGATTGATAACTCCTCCGGAAGATTCGCTGGCTTGCTTGGTCCAAACCTGTACGCGACAAGAAACCGTACTTGGACGACTGGTGCCGGGCCGTGATTTCTTTTCTTCCTTCTTTCGCTCCGACCTCTTGGCGCGGTTACATCTTGAATCTCTTAGAGGTACCAGTGTACTGACGTTTTGATAAAAATCCATTTCATTTTATTTTTACTCTTTCATGCCAGTACGTCGGTACAACGACAAACAATCTCGTATATATTCGCGTGCAGTAGTCCAAGAATATTTAGTTTCTGCCATTCCGAACGTATCTGTTATTTAGGATCAACATCCTCTGTTTGACGGTCTACTAATTCTTAGTGAATTTCCGATTCGTCAACGCGACGCCAGGGAAGTAATCGAAACGCTCGTGTCAAGATTCATTTTCTGCTCGTAGCAAATCGTGCGATCGCCTAGATGAAATGCCAACACCGCGCTGACAGTACACGAGCGAACTGTTGCTAATTTAAGAGTCTTAGAGCACGAAACCAAATTTTCTCGCGTCGCGTCACGACCGCGACGGCGACGGCGACGGCGACGGCGACGACGACGCGAGGGTAAGCAATCTTTGGCTATGCTTTACACACGTACGAGCGTTATTCGTTGCTCGCCGCTTGCCAACTGGCTCCCACTCTCTCTCTCTTTCTCTCTTCTCTCTTGTACACTTTGCTCCTATTTTCTTGCCGCACGCGAGGCGGCCGTTAAATAAAGTTTCACCCTTGCACCCTGCTCTCCTTCTCGACAAGACGAGGCTGTCGTATTCTTTATCCATTCTCGTTCCCAGAAGAAATCTGCCCAACGCTTCTTGATTAAAACTCATCGAGCGTCCTCTCCTGTTAATCTCCTCGGATCACCCAGTCGGAACTTTTGCCAAGGCAATAGACCTGTCCTTCCGCGAGAACAAAGTAAATTAACAAAGTCTGTGAACACAAAACTGCGCCCGAATAGCCATTTCGTTGGTCGCTGGAAAAGCTTTTGGTTGACCGACAACAAATATCTGTTCGAACGTATTTCGAAAGTGGATTGACCAAGAGAGAAGGACGCGCGTGCCGCTCGTGTAAGCGAATCAAAGCGATGAAATCGTTTTTGTCCGCAGGAGGAATTTGATGAACGCATGCGTGGGCGTGCGCATGCACGTGCCCGTTGCATGTACCTCGTGCGCGACTTGCGTTTCAGAGCCAAGCGTTTCTGATCGATCCTCTGTCTATACAGAGAAAGAGAGAGAGAGAGAGAGAGAGAGAGAGAGAGAGAGATCCAAAGGGTCGATATCGAACTTGTCCCTTTGAGTATCGCGAAACAGTTTAGATTTTCCATTTATCGTGATTACGTTCGATCACATATCTCCAAGCTCCGAATTTACCTCGTGCAGTATATATATAGTCGCTTGCACCAGTCAACGAAGTTGCCTTTTATCATAACGAGAAATTTACGATCGCCATTTCTCGAGTCGAACGCAAAATGTTCCGGAAGGTAAAATAGAAAACTGGATTGAAAGAGAAGGAGTTAGAGAGAGGCGGAGTGGAAACCGGGGGTGCATAACAGCGATTGCGGGAATTTGCGTCACGACGCATCGTTCCTCGTTAACGACGCCCGCGTTACGACCGCGTGTTATATTCCCTCCGTTTTTACGAGGTTTTCGGCGATGGATTTTACGGCTGCTTGCGTGCACGGTGGCTGCGCGCACGAGAACGAGCCGCGATTAAAGAGACGAGTTCCTCGGACAGGCCGCTGGAAGGAGAGGATCGAGGGACAAAGCTCGAGAGCGAGGAAAAGAAGAGACACGATTGAGCGAGGTCTGGGTGGAAGGGAAGTCCCTGACCTGGTCACCTAAGCGTTCCTCTCCTCTCGTTCTTCCCTCGACGAGTTTCCCTCGCAATTTCTTGTGGCGTCGCGGCGTGCTGCGCGTCGCGTTTATGTCATCTCCGCGCTCTCTCGGATCCCTCTCTAACGAGTAATTAGCCATACACCGAGCACTCTCCTTCTGAGAAAAGATGATGATTTATTCCCAAGTTCGATTAAAAATAGAAACAACTCGATTGTAGAAACAGTAGATCTTCATCGAAATTGAACATCGTACATATGTTATGTAATCAATATTTTTTTTACACTAAAAATAAAATTCTGATAATTATCAGTACTCTATCTTAGATTCAAATCGTTCTTACTAACTGCAGAAGTCGCTCTCTCGTTGGTAACAACTTCTGTCCGCAGTCATTAGGTCTTATCGATTTTTCTTTGTCCACTTGTTGTCTCTACGTCTGAGATTCGTTGCCGGTTAAATTCCGGTCGATGGTAGAAAAGCGCGCGTTGGCGCGAATTAATGATTTTCTTCGAAAATTGCAGTCCGCGAAGCGCGCGATGTGCATCGGGCGGTGTGCTCGTTAAAGAACCGGCCGGTGCGCTGGTGTTAGGTAGGTAGGTACTCGGGATAGGAAAGAAAAAGGTCAAAAAAAGGGTCCCGGGTCTCCGGTGCGAACAAGTGTACGTGATTTATAGCGCGCTCATTAATCACGTTAAGTTTCCTCGGTTCCTCTCCTGCCCCTCCTTATTAAACCGCGATTCGATCGCATTGTCCCGAAAGACAAAGGCGAAGAGAAACGCCGGCGACGGATCATAAACGCTTATGTACGAGCCTGTCTGTCACATCATACGTCGTGCGCCAACAATGTAACTAGCTCCCGCGCTACGGGTCGAACACGAATTTCTCTCTTCGGCCCCGGCACAACGACGTCGTAAACTTGCCAGCCACTGTTACGCCGTATTAATTATTATTGCTCGTACGTGCGAAAACGCGTGCTACGTACCCAAGTGGGTACACGCCTCGCGTACCCGCCCTTGAAGCTGTTCAGTCTTTTATTAGTCCAACCTTTTCTCATTACACGTTATTAAAATATTCTGATTGTAAATCGATTAGACGAAGCGCAATTAAACATCTAATTTGGACTTGGTCTACGGCTTCAGTTCTATTCAATTGGTACGAAGAATGTCGTGTTCATAATAGGAATTTTGTGATTTCAGGTGAACCCCGACGCCCGGGATAGCACGACTCAGCAGATCCAATCGAAACTAGGCAACTATTCACTGGTGAAGCATCTCCTGGAGGAGCCTAAACGACTGATCGGCATTGAGGGTGTACCACCGAGTCCTGCCCCGTCTCCGTCGCCCACGCCTGTGCGAACGAGTTCCAGCTCGGTTGTCTCGAATTCCAAGAGTTCTCCATGTTCCCAGGAATTTAAGAAACCCGGAGGAATGAGGATTAGTAACGGTTCTTCCTCAACGACGTCGTCAAATCATCAACGGAGTGGTTTCGTGAAACCCGCCGACGGAAAACCGCCGTACGGCGGCAGGGGTAGCTACCCCGGCCAACCGGTGAAGCACAGTGGGAACAGCAACGATCATCGTAGCCACGGTTTATTAACAGCCAAAGGCCCACCCCTGAATTCACTCGGGAACGGTCCGCTCGTTGGCAATTCGAATATTGGGAATTCCGGCGGCGGCGGCGGCGGCGGCGGCGGCGGCGGCGGTGGTGGTGGCGGAGGAGGCAGCAGGCTTCACTGTGTCGGTAGCAGACTGTCCAGGTTACCTCTCGATAACGTGAGTATCGATTTCCATTGTTTCGTGGCCATCCACCCCCGTGTCTCCTCGCTCCTCGCGACGCTTCTCCTCGCTCTGTCCCTCTTGGTTCTTGTTTACACGAGTAAAATGTCGCCGACGATGCGTGTATTTTTTGTGTGTTACCCAACGGTGTCTCGCCGATTCCGTGCTCGTCGGCTCGGTGCCAGCCTTCCAACGTTCTACGGTCCCCGCATTAGCTATCCCACCGACCTTAATCGCACTGGCGATTGTAAACATTTTCTGTGCATTTCCTGTGATACGACAGTAAACAGACGAACAGACCAGTTGCATTCGCACTCGATTTCCGATCACACTTCAATGGTAATAAATCCTGCTAATAAAGTAAATCAATATTTAAATAGAGGGCTTTAATCGTAAATTATTGAACGAGCTTTGAATCACAGTTGCGACACTCGGGATATTAAATTCGGTTTTCAAAGGGTTGGAAGTATAGGATTCGGTAGCTTAAGCTCTCGATCGATCGTCCAGCAAAAGATCAACCAATTCCCATGGTATTAATCGGCGGGAGGTGACAATAAAGAGGTTATTACTGGCTTCTCGCGTTCCATCCGAGCCCCGAACGTGCCGCGCTGGTCTCGGTGCTCGATGAAAGCATCACGGCGACAGGTTCGTTGACAGGAAACGAATTGCTTTTCAATGGAAATACCGCTGGAGGACTGTACCTTCCGTATCCGGGAAAGGACACGACTCGTAGGAACGAGAGGGGTCGAGTTTGGTCGAGCCCTATTACGCGTGACTCCTCGAGGTGCAAATTTCATTGAGATTGACTATCGATCGACCTCTTCCGATTCGGTCTTTATCGCACTCACTTGGAGAGCGTTTCCCTCTCGTTCCACCAGTATACTTATACAATTAGGGTTGGCTGGAGAATCGCAGACGTCGCCCTTTCGCAGCTATCCCGTAGAAAATTGATTCCACTGCTCTACTGTCTCTCCTTTCGCCTTTATCTTTTTCCCTCTCGTCTCTGCTCTTCTTCGATTCATTCGTCCACCGGTCTGTTTGTCGATCGTTTTCATCCGTGAAATTAGCTTCGCGGTTAGGTGCAACATCGAAGAAGAGAAGGACCAGAATGAAAAGTACAGTTGCACACTATTAACTCTTTTCAAATCAGATTTTTCCTTATTTCCATTGAAGCTTTTAAGAGAGAATTATATTTGAACGCAGTGCCTCGATCCTAATCTGAATTTTAATCGCTGCGCTTACTAAATGAGATTTCTCTCATCCTTGGACATCCAAATAAACGGAATTGTTTCTGTAGGAAAAAGTAACGAGCGAGGTTAAGAAGGGTTGATATAATAATAAATACCATAATCGTTCCACAACGCGTTTCTCTTTTATTTATCTCACGGTTCCTCAGCGTCTTTCTCTCATCGCATTTTTCTTTTCGTCTCCTCGGTTTCTGTCGTGTCCTCCGGCTAACGGTCCTCCGCGCCCACTCCTTTTCACTCTGTGTTTCTCCCCATGATTTTTAGCCTTCCAAGTCCACGCATTTCCTCTATTGTCTCCGCGTTTTCCTCCGAGCAATGACTACTCGACTTGCTCTGCTCGTAATGGGCGTCCGGGCTGCTCTTTTCAATGCGTTTTTTCTTCGCGAAAGAAAGAGCGAGACAGAGGAGAGAGTGTTGATTAATGATCGCTCGAGAGCTCGTGATAAATCGTGGAAAGGACTCGGCTAGAGAGATTCCATCGTGACCGCCTCGAATCGGAATCGTTTTAATTAACATCCGCGCTGCGGTCCGACTCTCTCAGTTTATCGTCGTTTAACTCCATCGACGCGTCGCCCGGAGGAGGAAAGTAGTGCCGCGGAATGAAAAGAAAATCCGCTTTGCTTGTTCCCCCCCTTTTTATCGTGTTTCAACCGTGCCTGTCTGTTATAAACTAGAAAGCTCGTTAAGCTTCTTTACCGTGTTGCGTGATGATTTGATTACACATGGTCTTAAGTGATACAAGTGGAGGCCCTTATACGCGCGGAATTAACGGGCAACAAATCAACCGAATAATGAGACGGTAAAAAGTTATCTCGATTCTTATCGATCTTCTATTTGTTTCAGGGAACGATTTCGAGGCCCGCTCTCACTGAAAATTCAGCCGATGTGGAGAATATTCTGAAGGTAAGTCAGCCATAAATATCAATCACTGTTATCATTTTTCTCGGGATTGTTGATACTACTTTGCGGAAGTACGATATTATGGGATACGTAACGGTAAACGATGAAGTTTACCTTTAGCCGAGCCGGCCGAGTTCAGACATGGTCGATAAGCCAATTTTCTCGCCGATACAAACGCTATCTCTCTCCCGCGGTCATATCGTGGCTGCCGTTCGACCGAATCGACCCAACCGTTTCGGTCTGGCTGTATCGGTTTTCGTCACTGTCGCATCGAGGCTCGGGCACACAATTTCGCACCCCACAGCCGATCGGGGAACTTTGTCGCCGCGCCGGTCGTTTAATGGAACCGGCCGACCGTCGAATCTTTTCCACGTAGAAAGCTTTCCCGTGAACGACGAGCAATGCGCCGCGGTTACAGTATGAAAACGACGGCTACTATTTATAGATACGTATCCTTGAGACATAGGTTCGATTCGAGTTATTTCGAGCCGATGAGTCCGCGGGCACAACTACGGAACTAATCGAAAGTTTGTCCGGGTGTATCGATGATCGGTCGAGAGGGTGTAAGGAGTACGTCTGGCTATCCTTATTTCACGCCCGCGCAACGAAAATTCTTCGGAAGTTGCACGAGTTTTCAGATAGTTCGAACTTATTCGATTAATCGATGATGTTAGTTAGTTCACGAAGCAAGCCAGCGTAATGACGACTTAGAGATATCGCGAATAACACGGATCCGTGGAAACTTCTCCATGGCTCGGAGGATGCACGACGAGTCACGTGCCGGCGTGATTACCGGTAATCTCCATCGATAGGTGCAATCCTGTTTCCATCTAAATCAACACGATAAACCAATGCCATTGCGACCCCGAATTCAATCCTGATCCCTCGGATACCGATGTGCTTTTGACTTTAGTATTTAGTCGGGATAAAATCATTCATTAAGCTCTTTCATTAAACTCTTGTCTGATGAAAAATCGTAAATGAAACGATGTACCGTGTTCATTCTCGACGTCCCGAGGCATTCAGCATTACCACACGCTGGATGTATGAAAAGAAAAAGGGGGGAGTAGGTCCGAAACAATTTGCGCGGGCGTACCGTGGACTCGATTCCATCGATGAACGGTTGCAATCGGGCCGATAAACTGCCGGTTGACCCGGTTCTATTCGTGAATAGAGAATAATGACGACGGAGTCGGGAATGGATGCCCGTCGCGTCGTGGGAGTCTAGGAATCCGATCTTCACGGGACCCCGAAACGAAATATCTGGCCCCCTCGCCCCACGACGCGGCACGCCCACCGGTTTAACTCGTCGCTCGTCCGTGTAACGAGATTTTCGGGTAGGTATAATGTTCCGGTTTCAGTGATCGGTAAAAGCCAGCCCCTCTCGCTCGAGTACCCGGATCGAGTGTGTTAATTTATGGACACGGCGTAGCGGCGATTATCAGCGGATTGATATCATTATGAGGCTGGCAATATTTTAACGCGTTTGATCGAGCATCGAGATACCGGTGGCAACGATGTCGAATACGCGTGCTGATGGAAAGTAATTAACGTTTACTCGATAGGCGGGTGCATGGGCGTTGACCGTTTTCCCTTTCGTTTGGGGTATCGCTTAATTTTCTTGGCCCTTGACACACGTTAATTATGTATTCCTCCGTTTACCGGATGCGTTTCCCAACGTAATTCGTATCGTCGCGACCCTTACTGAATACTTACATAAACGACGACGTCGAAGCGATCTCGATTTAATATTTTATTTACAAATCAAAATCAAGATAAATCGTTAGTGATAATCGTGTTCGAAATAATTACTGTTCATTAATTTTATTGTATCGTCCATTTTTGTCGATGCTTCATAAGTTGTTATTAATACGATTTGTGTACGAAAGCCGTGCATGACCGCTCGTTGACCAAAACGCCTTTAGCGAAAGGGTTGATCGCCCTCGGTTTACAAACACGCGATAGCCTGATACCGCCACCCTTCCATCTCGACACCCTCATCACTTTTCAGGGTAAAACATAGAAACATTTTCCATGAATCTTGGGACATTTGACATTTAATTCGCCGGAGGATCGGCAAGGGAGACATATAGAGGGAGCGCGGGCAAAGGGTCAAAGTCTTCTCTCAGATTTGCCGCAGAAACGGAGCATCCGTTCGCTTTAGTTTCCGTCGAGAGTCGACGTTCCCGTTCTCTCCGGGCTTTTCCACTTTCAGCGCGAATTTATGACGATACTACCGGCCAGTCGTTGGCGTGCTGTAGCTCTGACTCTTCTCTCTCTCTCGCTCTCTCGTTCTTCCTCTATCTCGTTCTCTCTTTCTCTGTCCCCCTTTTCCCGTCGCATCCTCCTTCCTGCAGACCGGCCTGGTCGTTTGGTATAGAAGCACCGTCGAGGCCCATGAATTATTCTCACGGCTCTGCCCGTGGGAAAATACGAGAGTTGCGCCAGTAGGCATCGTAAATGCGGCTGCTAATTGCGCTCGCCGACGACGACGACGACGATCGCGTTGGTCTAGCCTGCTGCTTCTGAAGCGGTATCGCGTTCTTTCGCCACCGTTATCCGTCCAACACCCCATCCCCTTCCGTCATATCGAGCCGCCGCCGTCCCCTGGCTACCTGATCCACCTCTTCGTCCGGTGCGTTCGCCGATTAATCGGGAAATTTTCAAGCTCCATTATGGCCCGCGGGTGTATTTAGCGAGGTAAACTCCTGCAGGTCGAATATCGCCGTTCGCCGCATGACCGGCGCGCGTTCGAGATTTTTTCTCTCCACGAGCTTAAATTCGATTCCCGTGTAGCCCCTATAAATCGCGGCTAATCCAGTTTTCGACCGGCGCGGCGGGGCGTGCCCGCACACCGCGCCGGGCTTCGATCAACCTTCCAGCACACGATACACGTAAAACGATCGTGTTTTTCCGTCTCGCGTTTACTTCTCCGGTTCGTATTAACTGTTAGCACGTAGGGACAACCCCGATTTTATAAGATCAACTCGAACTTGATCGAGTTAACGTGGTCGCGTACCTAAGGTCCCTGGTCTGGAGGTCTGGCGACCTTCGAGTCGATTAGAACATTGTACGGTTCTGTGATGTTTTAACAGGATCGTACGTGATGTTTGTTTTATATTCATCAATCACATTCCGTGTGATCTGCATTAAATGAGTTTCGTTCTTCGTGTCGATTAAAATTGATATGAGCAGTAGTACCGTTTTCATTTGTAAATTACGTTAAAATTAATTATTTTACTCGAACGAAAGAGAGATCGCCTCGAGGAACATTGTTACGAACGATCTGTCTGTCGCGTTTACCGGGTAAAAATACACGCGAGGCAACACCGTTCGGAAATCCGAGTTCCCGGCACGGTTTATCGAATGGAATATTCGACGAGGATAATATTTATCCGTGAAACAGAGCCGGCTGGTCGAAAAACCGTTACCGAAATAAAAGATTCCATCGCGAGCGAAACGGTGCGCCGGTCGGCCGTAAATTCGCGGAGGGGGATGAATAAAAGCGCGCGGTATATACGTCCACGGCACGGCGGCGGCGGCGGCGGCGGCGGCGGCTGGATGGAAATGGAAAACGCGTTTCCGCGCTCGGCGATCGATCTCCCGGCGGTAGGTATAGAAAACGGCGATTTTCGTCGATGTTTGTTGTCGCCGGAATCGATGGCCTTTCCGCTCGGCCCGTTAGAAACGCGAGCACCCGTATACTTGTATTCGCGGTGAATGCGAGTTCCGATAGTCGACGATCCGGTGTCGGATTTTGGATAACGGAAATGAGCTGCGCGAGACATTTTCAAAATGTTCCGAGAGATTCTGCAGCACGTTTTCGAGCTCTTTAGTTTAAACTGTGAATAACAGCAAAACAATTTTTCTGTTCGTTCCAATTCACGGGATTTGTACAATTTTCTTTGGAAGAATATTGGAATCGTATGATTGATTGATTTGTGATCTGAAATTTTTGGTTAAACGAGTTCTTTCACCCCTTGTCACGGTAGAGGGAACAGCTTTCGTGAATAGCCGAAGTGGGTGACGATAAATGCGATTTTCTTGCTCGGCCTCGTAGTCACGCTACGGATCATCGAACCCCTTTGTTCTCTCGCCTGTTTGGAATAAATAATTCAGCGACTGTGTCGCGAGGACGTACTATCTTATCGCAGTCAGCGGTTCTTGAAATTTTCTGAGACTCCTTCGCCCGAGCTTTATCAATCATGCAACGATTTTAATCGAAACTTCATTGGCGAATTTCAATTTCATATCTCATTAAATATTTCAGTGACACAAAGTTTGAATTTTTTTCGAAATTCAGTTTGACCAAGTTAGAACGTTTCACTGGTCGACAAGAAATCATCCGGTTTTATTATATTCTTGCTCGAATAATTAATCATCCCGTTTAAGCCAATAACCAACCACTGACGGATTTTGTTTAATTTGTTCGAAATTTCACTCAGTTGAATAATTCAAACGGCTACTTTCCCGATATTGAGATAGGAAATGGAATCTAATTTAAAATCGATCTACCCTCGCGAAATGACACGTTACACGCCTGGTTCAACGCGTCCATTCGCATCGGATCTATTAGACGGCTCGCGGAGTCTCCATAAACCCCGTGGCGGTGACGTTTCGTGTTCACCGGGAATAAAGCTCTCCGGGCACGCGTGCAGTACTATAACTAGTTCGCATGAAATGGTAAATCGCGCGTAGAGAGAGGGTGACTCAGCCCCGGGGGAATTTTCTCGCCGGAGCTCGACACGTTTGCCAAACGCATCAAGTCCTTTTTCGTTCGGCCCTAAGCGACGTCGCTGACGGTGTCGTGGCCGTCGGGACGCAAATTAACGATTCTGTACGCGAGTCACGCGCGTCTCGATGCTGCACACGGCCGATGCGAGAATAATAAGTCGCGATTAACGACGCACCATAGGTCTGTTCCCTTCGTTTCTCTCTCACTGCTTCGTTTTCTCCTCTCGCAGTCTAGCCTCGGAATCGTCGGATTCAATCGCGTTTTTTAATCTCATTGACCTTCTTCCCATTTTAAGAAAAATAGATATATTTACGCGAATCTAGATAAACCGATCTTGTTACTTGTTTTTAACGATTTTATGATTTGCAATAATAAAAAAGTGTACGGCGTTGTATGAATTTCATGTTTGATCAGCGACGCGGATCATCGAAATCTGTCGGGCGCCAATTAAACGGCGAATCGGGTGAGTGGAAACGCGTGGAGAGCTATTTTTCCCATCCGCGGAGGAACGTGGAGCGGAAAAATATCGGAACGTTAACTGGTAACGATGTTCCACCGCGCGTTTCCGCTCGAAGGATAACGCTCTGCCATTGCCGTTTCACCGTTATATTCACGACGCGCTTGCCTTACATTATGTATGATCGTCGACCGATCCCGCACTCCGCGGTCGCGTTATTCTTTTTCGCAGGACAATCCATACATCTCTGCTTATACATACGTACGTGCAAACGTATAATATAGAATATTTTTCAGTCTCCTCGATAACGGGATTGATAAGAGATGGAAGTGCGATCAAATAATCTGCGTGAATTATTCAATCGGAAAAGACTAATGAATCATTCCTTTTTCATTCGTAATTATTTTTTTGACAGTTTTTATGCTCTTTTTGTTGAAAAGTAGTATGCAAATTCGTGAGTTATGCATATGAAATGGAGCGTTTACATTTTCTTAATGAATTCCCGATTGATCTTTATTAAATGATTCAGCAGATGTGTCACGCCCTGGCATAGCGCTTATTTTTAGGTAAATAGTAACCCTCTGTGGGTCACTGGGTCATCTGGTTCGTTTCATAAAGTATGGTGGCAAGCACCCAAGCCAGATTCCGAAGTTATCGCGTGTCAAACGGTAGAGAGTCTCTCGAGAACGTGTGACGACACATAGGAGCCACTAGAAGCTCGGTTATAACTTTCATCGGAACGAATAGCCGGTTCTAGTACTGTTTTTCTTTAAAATACTCGTGCGACACGCTCGAGGTGCGAATTTGCACGTCACACGCTTCACATAATTTGTTTTTATATTCAATTATTAATTGACATTATTTGATAATAATTTATATGCACATTGTTTTTGTCGTTGTTGACAATATAAAATCTGTATTTCATTCCTTACAAGCTTTTGTCTTGCGCACGTTTTGGAATGCACGTGCGTTGCATCGAACGTGCCCGAGCGTGGGCAGCGTTTGAGAGGCGTCGATTGTCAGCGGCCATCGATTCGTGTCAGTAGCACGTGAACAGTTGGATCAGCTTATCGTCGTACCTCGGTTCTAAGAAATTTGCATAACATTAATACGAAAGAAATCATATTCCAAATCGATGATTAATTAAATTAATTAAATCGTATCGTATCGAATACTACATGTGCTTGAATTATGTCAACAAAATTCGTTAATGTTTTACGCTCGAACGTTTATCTTCCCGTGCAACAATAAATAGTACGTCGAGTCAGAGGAAAGTAGATCGAGAACTTGGTTGTCGCCGCGTCAGTCCGATCGAATGCTCTCTTGGGAATTCGCCGCGAGGCCGGGTCCAATTTTCGCGGTCTGCACGCTGCATAATTCGTAGCGGCGGTAAACAACGAGGAGAAGAGGCATCGTCGTTGATCGTAGGAAGAATATAAGCGGTCGAACGCGCCGCGGAGTAGAGGACGAGGAGGAGGAGGAGGAGGCTCTTTTGTCTCGTCGTTCTTTGTTCGGCGTCGACGGATGTCTCGACGGGTCAATGAATCGGTCCCGACGATTCGCCCGTCGCCCGGTGGAAATGCGTTTCGTTCAGCCGTGTGTACTCGATGCACCAGACGCGCTCTGCATTGTTCGCGCGTTTGCGTCCCTGTGATGCACGCGCGTGGGCGAGACCACGCTACGTTAATAGACACGGGTTCCGCGTACGGACCCGTCGGCTTTGTCGTCGACGGTCGCACGCGGAATTCGTGATCCCGCTGCCCGTTGACGTAACGTTAACCTAGATGCTGCTGGTCTTACGCAAAAGTGCTCGCTTTCGTTCACGCGCGACAGTTGCACGTGACGGGGGGGCAGGGTTCAGCTGATTTTATTTTCTCATTTAGCGAGGCAACAGATTGATCTAAAAATGTATGCCAGATATGACCAGGTCTCCAATAAGAGCAGATAAAATAAGATTGATTAACAGGGAGAGAGAGAGAGAGAGAGAGAGAGAGAGATCGTATTCCCTTTCGTTTCATTATCTCGTATGTAGTATCAAAGGGGTTTAGATGTGCAATTAAGTTGAATCAGTTACGACGGTGTAAACATTAATCGATCGATCCTCTGTGTTTCAGGAAATGACGATGCCGCCCACGCCGCTGACGGCAATCGCCCAAACGCCGAGGAAGGAGCTCGAGTCGAAGTTCACGTTCAATACGGTGCTAGCCAAGGTGACAATCCCTTTTCTGTTTCATGCAATTGATCGAGCGTATATTTCGTTTCGCATTATCTGTCTACTCTGTTGCAATCAGTATTGAGGCGTCCATTAAGGAAATTAATGTAGATTTACCTGTTTCCTTGGTCATGAAGTATTTCATCAGTTAAAAAGTACTCGATTAATTTAATAACTCATTATATTTCTCATGTTTCAATTTCTGATGAATTGAAGATTCATTAAATTCTCGTTGATTACATAGATTTCGTTTTCTCTTTATTGTCGATTACAGTGTATAGGCGCGTATCGATTGTGCAAACGTTCCGAATTGTATCGAGCAATCGGAGAAGTATTTCGTGCCACTTGGCACCGTGTCAAGAGGCCGAGATGGACGCCTTTCGTTACGGATAAACCGGCTTTCGCGTACCTTCGTGTGTAGCTGTTCTAAAAAACCAGCCCGCTAGCGTAGCATTTCGGTTTCTTCTAGTATCGCGAAATGCACTCGATCGATCGATATCGACGTCTCCTACATGGGAAGCTCTGAGCTTTGGCTCTGATTCAAGATTTCTGATGTAATAAATTCATTGTAATACTAATAATTATGTAAAAATAAACGAAAATGGAAATGAGCTTGCGATGTATGTCGTCTTTGGTGCGACGTTATCAATTCTGAACAAGCGTTGTTTTTTCTTTACAGTTGACCGAAGTGACGCCGCAGGAAACCACGAAGCCTCGTAAGTGAACTTTCCACAGTGTGTAGTGCATGCTAGTTATACGTTGGTACGGGGGTGGAGGGTGATATAGTAGCTGATCCCGTTTCGAGCGAAAATGCTCGATGGCGCGATCAAAGTCGTTGAATCCTACTCGAACGTGACTCTCTGTCGCCTTTGGTTAAGGTCTACGCCATGCAATGCGTTGTGAAAGCTATCCTATTATGAGGCTGACGATAACAAGCCTCTTAATATTGCACGCTAAACCCTCGCTGGAAATGCCTCGAAAGAGAGCAGCGTCGCTGCTCTTTGCTCGGTACTGCTTCAGCTACCACAGAGTTTGGGAAAGAAATTCTATTTGAAGAGTGACATTTGATTTGATTAAACGACCGATTAATAATTTAAATTCGCACGAGGCATGTATTTATTCGCGAGGCATAATTTGCTAACCAAGTTCCAATAGTGTTTGCTGGCGTCTTTTAATCATTTAGGTAAACGAAGATTCCGGGAGTAGATTCGCTTTTAAAGGAGACGGTGGCCTGGAACATTTATCGCGTCTTCTAGAAAAGCGTTCCGACTTCGCCGGCAGCCACTTAACATTTATAGTCCATTACGCAATTAACCTCGGCGAAACGAGAGATTTTACTGCCCCGTGAAACGACGAGCCTTGTTATTCGTAGCGCACTCACTCTTTACCAGCGACGAATACCGGAAACGGATATTTCGGGACAGGTTTAATTTTCGTTTCCTCCTATTTTCGTCTGTTTTTCGTCTCCTTCATGTGACAATGATTACGTTTAAAAAAAAAAAGGGTACGCCTCTGACTAATTTAATCGTTCCGCGTTGTCCCCGGACAATTTTTTCGGACCGACGAATTCTCGCGTTATTCTTCCTCAGCGAGGAAATATTTTCATATGAATTAAAAACTGGCGGGCGAAATTATTTTGCGGGAACAAAGTAGCGCGGTGAACCGCGTTGAAAAATACCTGTGGATTCATTGCGATCCACGAAAAGCCCCGAACGTCAATTTGCAGTCGCGTTTCGTAGTCACTGATCTTTCCCATTAACTCATCGTCGCGTTCCGGGGAAATTTATATTTCACCGACGCTCTGTGTCTGTGACCCCGCCTGCACGCCCTTTATTACACATACACGAAGAAAACCATATTCCAGCTATTGTTGGAAAATTTGCGTTGAAACGAAACGTTTCTACGGTCGTGTTTATATTTTTATTAACTTCAAATATTTGTACAATTTAGAGATCGTTTATCAATATTGGTTATTTTTATTTTGTTATGATCGCTTTGTTGAAATTGATTGGAATCCATTCCTAAATACGATACCTGTGGCAAAGAGTCGACAAGCGTAACTGCATTGGAGGGTAAAAACGAAATGTTTATGGTCGGTCACGTAAAGAGATCCACAAGCTTACTGGCATTATAACCGCCGGTGTTTGGACCGGTTGAACGTGCGAACTTTTTACCAGATTCGTTTCCGAAAACCAAAATATTTGTGTTAACTTCTGACTGGATTTTTGCCGGTCACCCCTGAAAACGGAGATGGTGTCAATTGTGCGAGGTCCGGGGCAAAAACCTGTGGATTCATTGATATTCGAACGTTTTCTAAACGACGCGACGCCGAGCCGGATCGGGGGTTGGATCTCGAGAGGGTGAAGCGCATGGGATACTGTTTCATGAATTAACCATTCTATGCGGCGGTTTTCCCTTCCGTTTGCTCGTATATACACGCTATGGTCACTTCGTGACTATCATTACTGTTGTAAACTCCCATACGCTTGTTCCGACATTTTAATCAAGTTCTGGAACAATCCGCTATTGTAACCTGTTCTGTCCTATGTAAATTTCTGTTGAGTTAGAGAAAGAAAATGATTAAATATACGCGTCAGTTGTTTAACTTTTAGACCGTATGCATTAATTACGTGGAAACATTTTTACAAAGTCACACACAAGGTGATTATGTCGAGGACATGTACCATATAAAGTATTTAAATTACGACAGTCTTTTGCGATGCTTCTCTTACTGTATTAATCCTTTAATCGTTTCAAAGACAACAGTGCAGACAAAATTGTTTAGTTACGCTTATATATGGTCGATTTAGTAAAACGCTAGACTTTTACGATTAGGTAGAAACCGACAGAATCTAATCTCGGAATCTGACCTCCTTCCGGTTCTCCTTCAGCCGGCTCTTCTAATGTACCTCGGGTGGTGGTCGGATATATTTCTCTCCGGGAGCCACTTCCTGCCGCCCGGGAACCGGAAGCGACGAAACGCCCACCGTCATGGCACGGGGATAGAGAGTAAGATCCCCGGGACCCACGCTTAACCTCTTGCCCCCGAACGTGTGCGCCGGCGAGGTTCCTCTTTATCAGGGAAAAACGGACTCTTGAGGAGGTCTCGAGGCTGATTAAGAGGAGGGAACGCGTTAACTGCGTCGGAATTGTAATGCGCGTGCCACACAGGCCGCTGCCTCTACCACCGGCACGCTTCCGCGCGCGAAGCGGAATTCTCATCCACCTGTACCCTCTCTCGCTCGTTCTCTCTCTCTCTTTCTCTATCTTCCACCAACCTCGAGCGTAGGTGCTAACGAGCGGGGGCGTGATCGCGTGACCGACGACCTTTAGCCATGTGTCGGCACACCATTCCGTCTCCCGTAGCCTCGTCTCGTGAAAAGGGCCCGAATTCACTCCCCCACCGTTGATTTTCGACCCGTGACGTTTGACTTTCTACTCGATGCTCCTGCCATACGAACAAATTACCTTTGACCGTTCGTTGATCTTTCGATCTCTTTTTTATTCGCTACCTGCAAAGGGCAGAAAGACTTTTCGAAACTTGTCTATAGTATCAGGTTCATTCGATTGATGTTACGGATTCGTTTGGTGTGAAACCGTGAAACAATTCGCTGTTCATTATTGGCATGCTAGAAATTTGTGGGAGATAGGGGCGTAAATAAACAGACACGCGTTTCTGTCAAAATATACTTTATTGGCACGGATCCACGGGAATTTCGCAAACCGCGTAATAGTAAACAAATAAAATACGATCTATAAACGTGAAATGAATCAGTCAGTTGCGCTCAATGGTATCGGTTCACGTTCCGACAACGAGAAAACAGCGAAAAGCGGTGAGCGCGAAAACTGTCAATTGCCACCGGATGAAGTTTATTGGAAGATAGGTCGGGGCTTCGGCGAAGTTTTCATTAGAATCCGATGGAGCTCGCGAGAAGACTTCGCTTGTCCCCGGGATAATCGCAGTAATTATCCATGGGCCGATATCCACCTCGAATACCGCGGCAGGGAATTTCAAGTTTGCGGTAGTAACTCCGGTGCGCGGCAATTCCCGTGACATTAATTATTGAAATCGCCCGCGGCGCCGTTCCGTCTCGCTCCGCTCTATTTTCTCCCGTCTCTTTTACCTCCTTCGGTTCCCCCCTCGTATCTCTTCTGCGTTGCTCGTTTCGTCCTCGTTCCGTCGCGATCTCCACCTCCCGTCATCGTCGACTACTACGACAACGACGACGACGTCATAGGTCTCATGTCAGTCTCGTTTTCTAGTTCGGAGGAAGTCCCCTGGGCGAAGTTCGCCGCTGAGAAGCACAGACAGAGACTCCCGGCCACTTAATATTCAATCGCTCACAGCCGTCTTATACGCCGGCGGCTCGCGACGAGAACAAACGAGACCGATAAATTAATATCTACTCGGATCAGACTTTCTCTCTCTCTCTCTCTCTCTCTCTCTCTTTCTCTTTCTCTCTCTCTCTCTCTCTCTTTCTCTCTCTCTCTCTCTGCTCTATTGCTCTATCCTTCTGTCTGCTTTTCATTCGTACCTACAGGCAAAGATACTTTAGTACATCCGTGTTTGACGACCGGTGTTTTAACTAATTCCAATTTTTATTTGCATTGAGCATCGGAGCTGTACAAACGAAGGAATTGATGTTTCTTGAAGATGAAGGGCGCGATTAAATCAATATTTTCACTCTGTTTACGCCATCCCGGCGCAGTATTTTATTTCGTGCCGTGTTCTTAATCTCGCGTGAATCGGAAAATACCGTGGATCACGTTTCGATGACCCGATCTCGCCTGGATAAAACTGCGTGGTTTCGTTTATACTTTTAGTCCGTTTATGTTAGGGGCGATCAGCGCGTGCCCTTAGTTGCCCGAGGTGCATACGATTATTTTATTCCATATCCGGTCGCGTGTCTTTGCACGATCGTCGAGAAGGAGAGACCGATCGCAATCTAACCATGTGAAGGCTGCTTAATATTGTGCGTGGAAACTTGCTTTAACGACCTTAAACCTGTATGATAATGGGCGGCTGCCATCGGCCGGCCGCTTTTACAAATTGAAACGTGTCACGCTACTCGGTGAACCCTGTCTTTGAGATAAACTCTTTCACTTTAATTAAATTCTGTCGCTGCGTCTGGCGAATAATTGGATTCGTGAAATTTTAAATATTAATATCAATACAAGATACGACATTCCTAATTCAGAAATTCAATAAACAGTAATAAAAGAAATATATAATAATCACATGCTTCGTTCGTCTTGAGATATTAGAAATGGTTATTCTAGACAATCGGGCGATTAGCTAATCGCATTGAGCGTAATGTTACGTCTTGTGTGTTAACGTAAAATCGAACCTTTTTAATCGCGGGTTTAATGAAGTTGCTAACAAGCAATTTAATCCGTTCCGCGGCCCCGAAAAGGAAGTATCGTTAATAAGAAGTGTATAAAGACACAAGCATGCATCGTAATTGCCACGGGAACAAGAAAACTTTTGTGCAAGTTGCACGCAACCCGGGAACTGTGCCACACGAACACGAACGTCCTCCGGATCGACTTAATGAAGTCACGGGGAACTCGCGTAAATCGAGTGATCGCTGCTGAATCATCAAAGAAGGTTAAACTTCGCCCGGCGCTTCCCCACGCGCTCCTTTTTTATCGCCATACTTCGCCTTTTATCCATGATCGTAAACGCGCACTCTCCTTATACCGAGATGATTTCCTCGTCAGGTATAGTAACTATCGATGCACACTCTGCCGTGTATTGATTGTCAACGGAAGACTTTCTTGCAGACAATTCGCAGTTAAGACAGTTTGCTCTGTTCTTTGTACAGTTATTAACCCTTTTAG
>NW_017170028.1:148563-163154 GCF_001652005.2 Ceratina calcarata | reverse complement strand
TAATTATAATAAAAAGGGTTAATTAAAGGGTAAATAAAAGGGTCCCCGTTTGAATTTATATTTTATGCTGTTAAACGATCGTTCGTCGAAGATATTTGATACGACTAATAACAGTATATTCGGTATTTATCGTTTAATCGGATTGCCAACGGTGAATCGTTTATAAATTCGTTTAAAAAGATATTGGCCCGTTAAAAAGTCGACGAGAATAACGTTTTAATGGTAGCAATGAGTTCGGCAGCCTAATCTGTATCGTCCGCGGCACGGCACGGCGCCGCGGTTAAATTCGAAAAGTCTATAGAACGAAGGATGACTGGTACCGGGCTGCTAATTTATTGGGAAAATGCTGTTTCATCGGGTCTCGACGCACCTTTGACATTTACCCCGAATCGATACCTGTTGAGCCGTTTCGCGTCGCGTCGCGTCGGCCGTTGTTGCAGCTTGCAGCTGGTATTATTACAACCGTCGTACACGTGTCCGCAAACCCAGTGTGTGTATCATTATGTCGGTTCATGAATATATTCCACCTTGTATCTGTCTCCTGGCGGCGATCGATGCCCAACGTTTTTGCTCGATTACAGAGCCTGGCCCCGAGCCGGCTAATCGGAATCACGATTATGAAGTCTAGACTAATAAAAAATATCCACTTCGTAGATCGTTCAAATTGACAGTGATTGTCGGTAATAGAGAAAAAATTCTATGCGTATAACAAATAATCTCGTTTATGTTAATATAAATTTCCATATGAAGTGATTTAGTATTGATTTGACGATTAGATATAAATCTCGATTAATTGACCATATCTTGGAACGAGAGTTGACGGTGCCAAATGGCGATCGGTTCGTGATTAATTCGCTGGGAACTCTACGGGCGACCTATAAAAGAGTCGTGATTATGGCAATTAACCGTAATTTCGCTTGTTCGAACGGCTCTCCCGGGTAGTTTTAATTCTCCTGTGTCTCGATACTCCGGAATTTCTAGGAGAATCAACGGGGCCGGATTGAGGCGTCACTCTTCGATCGAAAATTGATACGTCGCGTGCATGATCGCCGATCTGTTGGTCGCGAACCGGCTATTATGGCTTTAATGCTAGATATTCGATTGACCCGATAAATCTGGCCAACTGCCACGGCAGTGAAGGCGTGTGCCCGCAATAAAAATGTCGTCGTCGAGGTTATCGAAGAGCCATTCCCGCGGCTCAACTGTTTTCTATCTCCTTCGGAATGTACTGTCAGAATTTTCGTTTACCTGTACTATTTCTGTGATCTTCGCTCGCCTTATATTTTTGCCTTACCGTTCCTTCTGTCTTTTCACATATAATTCTTCATTAACGTTAAACTTAATTTAATAAATAAATAAATTTGACGAAGTCTTCGTGAAATTAGAAAAACGAGTATGAAAGTTACATACATTAAGGTAAACGTTTACGATGCAAACGTTTAATTGATCGATTCCAGACGATTGAAAAATTGTTCAGAGAGCAATTAGAGAGGAGTCGTTAAAGTTTCGATTACGCGATTATTCGCGGCACGATAGCGACGCGAAAACGGGACGCGAATGAAGTCCGTGACACGCTCTTGGAATTACTTTCGAAGTCCTCGCTCGTTTCCCGTGTATATAAGCGGCGTTAACCAGCGCCGTTGGGAACAAGAGAGAGCGAGTCCGCCACGCGAGGAAGGGTGGCTTTATACCGGAGGGGTTGTACACGTGCTGAGCCAAATTAAATATTGAATATCGGAGCCGCTTCCACTCCTTTTCCTCTCTATGGCGCTGTCAGTTACCTCTGTATATACTATCGAGCGAAGCTTGACCTACTTGTCCAATTATGCTATACACCAATGCACTTCCCCGAGGTTCGGAAGACGCTCTCGCATTATCTCGATCCTCGGTGCGGATTAATCCTCTCACGGTATCATGAAACAATGAGAAATAGAAATGCTCCGAAATTGTACTTCTTACAATTAGTATGAAAGTGAACGATATAACACCATCTAGCAAGAATAGAGATGCGAGTGACATATCGTCCAAAATTATGGCAACGGCGATGAGTCATGAGAATGAGCCACCGTTCCACTGTCTCGCTCAGTATTATAAAAGTATTTAACATAAGTCCCTTTATTTTTAGTACTCGAAACGTTTAGCCAATCTGTCATTTGACTAGGTGCCAGAATCTCGTTCGAAAAGTTCTAAGCAAAAAGCATTAAGTCCATGACGGCACGATGCCCTTTCCTCGCTATGTAACCATCCTACTTTACATGATCATTCGTTTCAGGTTTCCTGTTGTACCTCTTTGTCCCCTAGAAAACGGAGTATTACGCGAATAGGAGATCAGTTCTCGTTGACAGGTACAAAGGCGTTACGATGATTCGCCGCCCGCGGCGATCGTTATGTCATTGGAACGTGTATCACCGATTTATATAGATCGTGCGTTTCTGTCGCGGTGATGACGTTTGCTCGGCTGTTAATTTGTAGTTGTTTGATCGCGTAACTGCGAGATGACGCGCCTCCAGCGGTACTTCAGACCTCGTCCGTGTTTGGACGGATGCTACGGCAAATGATGATGCCTAGCCGCCTCTCCTTTGACGCTCGCAACACGCTCCTCTAACGTCTATTTCTGCGTCGCCTCGCCTCGCGAGTTAATTTATATTCTCTCTCGCACGAGCCCGACCGCGCGATCCCGTTTACCTATATTCAACCGCGATACGTAAGATGAAGTAGTTTGAGTAATCAGAACTTCTACATTAGGAGATACTGTTGCTCTTTAATGTAATAACCGACAAATAGTACTAATGTACTTTTGTATTTATCAAATTTAGTAGACGTTCTGCGACGTCGAGTCTATTAGTGAGATGTGCAAAATTAAGAAGCGATCTATCTTTTAAGGGAGAAGTGGGATTTGTAACACAGAATTTTCCTAATAACGTCTGATTCCCATTTTTCGCTTCTCTTCCCTCTGAGAATTTCTCTTCACTTCTTTTACGTTCAACGGCTTAACGAGTTTCCTTCTCTTGTTAAACGCTCTTTTCTCAGCTCGGTAACGCGTCCCTTCGATCCATGCGAACCACCCCTTTAAACTTCTTCGTGCTACGGAGGAAAGAAACCTCTTACGGTCGCTTCGCTTGCGATAAATAATCGGGCGCGGAAGTAAGAGACAGGAAGTAAACAGAGAAGGAGCATTTATATAATATAATATCGATTGTCAATATGTATTTTTCTGAAACGCGGCCTGTTCATTCAGGAAGAGAAAGGATCGTTAGCGGGAGGAACAAGGGGGGAAGAGTTTCGAAGATTTCCTTTTCCTCTTTATGGCTCGGTCAGAGAAACCAGGTGACGCAGAGGAGTAGCAGGGGGTAAGCAGTGGAATTTATACGCGAAATCCACGCGGAATTTCATTTCGTTCTTTCACCGAGCGCGAGTCGTAAAGGAGAGGGAGGAAAAAATGGACAGAGAGGACGATTCCGCGCGCGGGAACAGAAAGGGTGCGAAAGAGGGTGGGCATCGTGCTCTCATACGAAGAGGGACAGGAGAGAGAGAGAGAGAGAGAGAGACGAAGCGAAAGAGGTCGATAACACATATCCACCGTGGCTCTCTCCTATCTATTCTGCCCTCGAACACCCTCGAATCACTCTCCGCGCTAGCGAGCAACCGGCTCCGAGTTACTTAACGTGATTAAATCCTTCCAACCCTCTCCTGATCCCGCCGCCCCTCGCCTAACCGCGTCGATTCGTCTCCTCCGGCCTTTTCTTCGCCCCCTTTATCCAAAGAGCCGATCCGGGGCTCCCTTCCCGCGGAACCGGTCGCGAGAGCCGTTAACTCGTCCGCGTTTTATTGCTGCAACCGCTTTCGAACATCCCTTTTCTAACGCGAAATCGTCAGCCGAAGGCGTTGCAACCTTCAGAGATCGTTCGAATTGATTCAGTGCTCGTACTTTTTCGAATTCCAATTGAAATAATGTTTAGTAGAGACTGTAAACAGTGTAGGTAAATAGTTGTTTTATTGAACAAACGAACGGGAGGGGCCATTACCTGCTGGGAAGGAAGAGGTTACCAGGCCGATCCACTTGGCCGGAGCGTCTCGACGCGCGGTGCACACGTTGCGTCACGTAGTGGAAGTCGATGACCCACCTCCTCCACCCTCTCTGTATCTCTCTCTCTCACACTTACTTCCACCTCCTTTCTGTTGCCGCGCGAATGCACCGGAGTCTGAGGCTAAGAACACATGCACTGCGTCGTGAAAATCGGACATTGCAACTTTCTCGTAAATTCTAGTGATAAAAATCCGATCCTCAATTGGAGATTTAAACGTCTGCGGTTTTTGTTGTATTCATTTTTAAAATAACTTCCGTTTCTCATCAGACGAAAGACTCTTTCTTTTACGATGCTGGGAACATATTCAAAATTATTGGCGTATCTCTATCGCGTCTCTTTTATTCACGAACTTTTGCACTTATTTACGGCTTTTCATGCAGCCGTTGAACGCGAATGGCACGCGTGGGTTTATCCGCTATTTGACTGGTCTTTTCTTCCCGTTTTGGTCAATCTCGATGAGTGGAACGTCTTCAGTTCATTGAATACGATTTTTCGCTCGGAAGAATTGTCATGCGTCGAGAAGTTAATTAAGAGCGGGCGCACATAGAGGATGGAGAGATGTAGAGGGAGGATTCTCGCTCGTCGGTCTCTCCTTTTCTCTGTCGTCTTAATTGGAGGGCTCTTTTAGCAATTAGAACGCGGAGGGAATTCTTTTTCTCTTAATAATTCGCCGTTACGAAGATATAAACGAACCTTTCACGAACATCCTGCCGCGTTCGCGGGCAGGGAGGGAGAGGACCTCGGCTCTCTCGCTCCCGTCCAGTATTTTCGCGGCGCCACGCCGCGCCGCTTCTTGGCATTCAAGACGAGGTTTGCCGGCCGACCTAAGCCCACGAAATTTATTTTATATCCCCAGTTTTAGGTGAATAGGGACGCCCGCCATTGAGATTCTACCTTACCTCCTCTTTCGATCCTCCTTGCGTCATGGCATGCTGTCTACGGAAGGGATTTTCCTCGGGAAATCTTATATGAAAAGATGCGCGCGAGGAAAGAGAGAGATAGGGAGAAAGGGTTGGAGGCAGTCAAGGGAGATGTTCACCCTTTGCCGACGATCTGACCCGGGTTGGTTATTCATAAGGCAGATATCGAGCCCGGCTCTCGAATGCAAATCGTGCGGAAGTCAACGATGAACCGAAACGACCAGCATCTTCGTTTTTCTCCTCGTCTCGTTTCGTGGGACACGGAAAAAAAGGGCAGAAAGTCTGGACGGAACAAAACGTGGTGAAGAGCAGGAAGGAAATTGTAAAGCGGCTTGATTAAAACTCTTCGGGCTCGTTTAACGTTCCCTTTCTCGTTTAGTCGATGCTTCTCCATCGGTTTGCATTCTAGCCAATCGGCCTATTTAGAGAAAGAATACTACAAGCGAAAAGAGTGGCGGCGCTTTTCTGATTGCTTCGATTCAATATGATAGATAACAGTTATCGCTCGGTCTGAGAGACGGTACGTGCTTTCCAAGTTCAAGTTTGGCAAATTTAAATCTTTGCAGTTTCAGTTTGTGTCGAAGCGTACTCGGGCGTACGAAAAGTCAATATTTTAAAATTAGCGTTGTCAACAGAGATCTGTAGACTTGAATTTAATATTTAGCTTAAAAGTGTTATAACAAATTTCTCAGCTGCAATTAAATACGTTAAAAAAAAAAGCCACTTTACTTTTCAATTTACTTAGGCAAATCATGCCGATTGAATAAGAAAATATAAGAACAACGAGGTATTCCGTTATCTAAAACACATTGCCTGTGGTAAGGAATGAAGGACTTGACTTGAACACGAGTCAGGAATTGACTTTCGGCGAGGATTCTCCTCTATTCGTGTGCCGTATTGACGCGAAGCGGATAGACACGCGACCGCATCACGTGTGTGCCCGGAATCGCGCCAGGAGGATTAAGACCAGGAGGCGGAGGTGGAGGAAAAGGATAGAAGGCGGAGACGCCACGGAAGTGTACGACCTTCGACCGCGTATCGATTAAGTTCCCACTATAAGCTCAATGTCAAGCCCGAAAAGAATTCGCTCGAGACTTTGATGGGTCATCAATCTGCGAGCATAACGTTACCTCGATGCATCGTAAATAGTTCCTTCAAATCCAAGTTGACAAAAGTGAGGTCGAACATTTTTAGAGCGAACACTTTTCAAGTGCAGGGAGAACAAAATGCTAATATGTTTTATAGGATATAGAATTGGAGTTCAATCAAACGATTAACTTGTTTATTTAATTAAATTCGAATAACAGATCGTATTGGTAATAGTATTTTGAGGAACAGTTTACGTATCCTGAATGGCCATATTAACCCCATTAATGGCATAATAATGTAATTTCGCGAGGTTATATTACGCCCTCGATCGGATTTGCTCAAATGATTAGCAATTGCTGGTCAATCGAGCGGGCACCGGCGTCGAAATCAATAAATTATTAGGTCAACGATCCATTCGTTTCCGAGCAAATAAATAAACATACTCCGCGAGCGACGAGGGTCTGGGGAACCTATACGGGACGGCGAGGGTCGCCTCGGAATCGGTTCGTCCCGAACCCACGAACGATTTATACTATTTTTTTTGTAGTTAGCCGCTCGTGGGGAGCGGGGTGGCTCCACGAAACGAACGGGTGCATTCGATAATACATCATTCGGTTGACCCAGTTTCGAGATATCGAGTCTCGAAGTGGCAGACCGTGGCGGTTGTCGAGTGTTCGTTGGTTAGTGGTTTCCGCGGTAAACGGGCGTAAAATATACTGGCCGAACGTTTGGCCACCGGCAACGAAACCGTCGTTGTGCGCCGAATACGAGTTTATTAACCAAACTTTGCTTTGCTTTATCATCCTTCGACGCTCTGCCCCGATTGATACAGACTCAGTCGTTCGATTCATGATCCTCTACCTCGTTTGACGCACGGACGATCAGGAGAAATCTAGACGCGAAAATTTCTTGAATCGTATTTATTGTCGCACGTTCGAGCAAATAACTTATACGTCTCGTTAGATTGCTCGGTTTCTTCCGCGATACGTATCAGCGGATCCCGCGATTGCGAGGTACCAGTAGTTAAATGTTTGGTCTTGATTCGCGGCAAGGGAGACCCACCTCGGGACTGCCGACGGTCGGGAAACTGGAAAGTTAGCCCCGAGTGCGAGACTTCTCCTATCCGAAGTTCAGAGGAACTTCCGATTTCGACTGAAAGGAGGTTCCGTTCTTCGAGACCCAGACGCCGCGGGCCTCCTTAATAAATATGTGCACGTCAATGTTTAGCAACACGAAATTCGTATTTCCGCGTTTCAAACATCTTTTTATCCCATGCGACGATTAAATTTAATAACGTTTGCACAACCTATTTTAAATTACCTGAGCTGTGTACATTTCTCGTGAACGCTTGTAAGATCGTAATCTATTAATCGACTTTTAATCTTCGCGTGCAATTACATTTTAAACCATAGCGAGTTAAAAATGAACACGGTTCTCGTTCTAATTGAATGGTCGTGGTAGGTAAACAGATGATCAGAGCTTCTAATCATGTAAATGTCGAGGGAATAAGCAAGTCAGTAAAGTTGTAGATGGGTTCAGATAATCCAGAGCCGGGGATCCCTCGTAACATTCGTTTAAGACGATTTCGCGTTAGGACACCCTAGGGAGTCCCTCAAGTAGGTCGGCGATGCCCGTGGCACCTGTCGATTTCGATTCCTCCTCTCATTCTGTTTCTGTTGTTTCAAACACAATTCTAACGCGTTACGTGCCTTCTCTATTCAGCTAAATACTATTTATTTCATAATTACACATTTAGTGTTAATTGTTCCATGTAATCCTGTTCTACGAAGTTTTACCTGAGTTAAAACTGGAATAACTTATATTTTAAGCAACTGAATTCTTCACATCGATAAAAATAGAAGACGCTTTTATAAATACAATTTATCGGTTTAGATTAATCGTAAACAAGAAAGATGTAGCTTAGTCGATAGTCTTGCTTTTATTTTTATCCCGCAGAGTTTCTATTCGAGGAGTCGTTGAAGCCTTGAGTCGGAAACGCGATTTCCCGAATCCCTTTGTCTCCGGCATCCTTCGGCGAATGCAAATTAACCGTCATAAACGAACCGAAGCCCGGGCTGTCATCGATTAGTTGTGCAATCGAACCGAACGATTGCCTCACCGGTACCGGTGACTTCTCGACGAGGCCGGTAGCGACCAATCCAGAACATTGTTACGTCCCGTAGAATATGGGTCGTTGTTAACGTTCAACAATCTTATCGTTCCCTCGTACGACGTCTTTTGTCTTATCAGAACTCGGCCGCGTTTCCATCTTCACGAGAATTTCTCCGTTCGTTAAAACTCCCATTTGCCTCGGTAACCTCGTTATACTCGTAATCAAACGCTCGAGGGTCTCCTCCGCCCCGACGAAATCCTTTCAGTTTCTCGAATTTCGAATCGTTAACTCTTTGGTAATTGAAACAACAGCGGATTCTGCACGGTCTCGTCTTTGAGAAACAGATTCCGCAGATGATCGTCAATAAACGCATTGTGACGTCGTTAGTCTCGTAGCAATTGAACGAAAGTCGAAGTGGAGGCGCTCCGCGAGTCACGGGCGTAGGACAATCGACCATTGTTGCGCAACCGTTTGCAAATGCGACCGGCGTGTCATTAGAAGTAATCGCGACGCGATGCTCGAGTCGAAAGTGATTATGAGTATCCAGTAATTTTCGCTCACCCCCTACCAGAGTCACGTAGCGCGCGCGCGCGCGCGCTCTCCAAGGACGTACACCGTTCGAATACGCGTACGAGACGTTCACGTGTATCCGACCCGCGGAGGCGCTCGTTACATATGTCTCGCGAGCGACCAAATCACGTCGGATCCAGTAGACGAAACGCCTGAGGATATTCTCATTCGCGTCACGGAGCGGAGACGATACGCGAACATCGTCGCGTTCTAGAGAACTTTGTTTTTTTTTATTTCCTTGTCGATAAAAACAGGCAAGCTCATCTGTCCGTATCCGGAACAACGTTGCACTCGGAAACCTAATTCCTCTCGAAGGCGAGTCGCAATTTAATGCGACCGTGTCTCGTTGAATTCGAATGATCGCCTCATTGAATTCCGATCGAGAGCATTCGACGAGGCAACGCGTCTCGGACGAGGGAGCGAAGGATGCGCAGGAGGTTAGAGGAGAAGAAGGAGGGAATCGAAGGGCAAGACGGTCCAAACCAGATCCTTTCGCTGAAACAGGTGCGCCGTCGTCGTGAGGTTCGTCCAGGCGTGTGCCGGCTAACTGCACGCCTTAATAACACGCGTTCGATCCTTTTTACGGATTACGGACCGCGCGCACGCACACATTTACATAAACACAGACCGTGAGTTATATACTGATCGATAGTTACCCTTTACGGCGATCTGATCGAGCCTCGGGAATCATCCGAGGGCTGTTCGTAGCTCAGCAAAAAACGTGATCCAGAGCTTGTCAATTACTGTCTGTGCCGATTTTAATCGGGCAAAGTGAATAACTTGCGCGTGCCGTGATAAATGAATCCGCGCGACGATTTATAAAAGAGAACGACGAAAGTCGTTTGTTTCGTCGATCAAGATAGTACGTTCAACCTATGCGAAGTGTCGTAGGAACGTTTGAATTAAGATCGTTTCGGTCAGAATTGAACGAATCAATTTCGGAGGGATCTAATCATAATCAGGGCCGCGTAAAAAAAGCGGAAACGAAAGAGGAGGGTGCCCGCAGGAGCCACGTAGAAAAGGACGGCGGGTAGCTAGAAGAACGTCACGGAACGGGCTGGGGAAGCGGAGGGGGGACGCTCGAGAAAAGGGAGGAAGAGGGGCCTCGAACAAAAGGCATCGGTACGCAGGTGAAGCGACCGTCTGCTTAGCAAGCTGCGCCTCGTAGGCCCCGCTGGTTGGCGCGTGTGTGGCTGCCACCAGGCCCAGGACTGTGCGAGCACCGGTGAGCGGAGGAATATGAGTCCTACCGGGCCTCAGTCAACCGATGCGCGTCAATGCGAGTATATGCGTTTGAAAAACCGCTTCCGCCGTCGCGGTATCCTCGGTTAAACATCTTGAGACGAATTTTGTAAATCGAATTTAATTTAACTCATTACGTCGACGTGGTCTATAAGTCGTGCCACCTTGAACGGCGAGACAGGAACGTGGACAGAAGCGATTTGCATCGCGCAACGATCGATCGGATCGATTAGGCGCGGCGGGAAAATGGAAGATTGATCGTGACTCTTACGCAGATGCCGGAACGGGAGTTAATATGAGGCGATATCGAGCGCAGTAACGTGTACGATAAGTCATGCTCACCGGATTCGAGCTGCTGCGGGACGCTGTCAACTATCTTCTGTTATCAGGTGCGCTCAAACCGTTCAATCGTTGATTGTTTCCGCGCGCTACGTCGTGCTCCAAACTGGGATAATCCGAGTAATACCTGATCGGCGTACGGAAGCCCTTATCGTGTACATTATCAGCGGAAATGCGTTCAAGGAATTGTTCACTATTTCCTTAAAAAAGAAAAATAGAACTCGTTCGCCTTCTAAGTAGATTAAACTGAATACGTTAAACGCGCAGGTATTAAATGCGTGTAATGAACGAACGACATTAGTTTCTGGTACGACACGAGTTGTACGACGTCGTGACGTCGATCACTGAGTTACGTAAACGGAGCGACAAAAGCTTCGACTTTGCTTTTGCAGTCACAATGAAAAAAGTCGGTATCGGAACGATGAATGATAAGTATGTCATCGAATGTCGAAAGAAAAGTTGCATTGTTGGTAAATACGTATTGAATGGACACGCAGAAATACGAGTTTTCGTTGCACGTGACGTTGGTCATGGAGTTACGCAACGCCGTTCGTTAATGGCTCGGTATCGATTGCGTGTGTCATATTGATTGATCGTAACGATCCGTTTCGAATAGTTTGCGAAGGACCTCCGCGGCGAACAGTGATAATTAGCCCGGTGGAACATTGCCAGGGAATTCCGTAGCTTTTGTTGGAAACAAGAGAGAGAAACAGCGAGAGAGAGAGAGAGTGAGAGATAGTTATGACGATCGAGCGCATTGTAGAGCTCGTCGTCCCTCCGAGCCCAGTAACGATCCCCGCAATAAATTATGCCTCTAATTGGACATCGTGACGCGTCTAACTCGGTAATCGTATATTAATCGCGCTACATATGGAATTCATTAACGCAACCTCTGTGCCCGCGCATACAACACATCATTTAATTGGAGAATCTCGACTCCGTTAAGCATATTTTAACGTCATTCCGCATAAAACGATAATCGGTGTATTTTAACAAATGCATAAATGATTAATATCTCGGATGAAAACGAGATCACCCTTCGCTCTCATCGCTTTAGATATACGAGCGACGAAAAATAGTATCACGGCTTTCTAGATTCAGATCTTTCATCGTAAGATCTTTTGATGAAATAAAATTTTATTTGACCGAGGAACGGAAAGGCAGCGCGTTGCGCGATCGAATTCTGTTGTCAAGGCATCGCAACCCTCTCACCCGAGGTCGGGCTCCCTTTTTTCCTAGCTCGAACCTCCCCTACCTCCTTGTCTCTCTCTCTCTTTGACCCAGTCTCAGCACTCTGTCCTCCTCTACTCTCGAAGCCCCTTTCCCATGCGTGCGAGCTAACGTGCGTGTTGCTTTCTATTGTTTACGCAATGCCTCCTCGAACGGGTCTCTCGTCAGCTTCCTTCCTTTCTTCCTTTCTTTCTTTCTTCATGATCGCGTTTACCAAAGGATGGGAGAGCTAGTCGTCGAGCAAAACGGTGTCGGGAATCAAACGAATTGATTCCCGCTCGAGGGATCTCTCTCTCCTCGAAAGATTTCACGTTCCCTCGCGCTTTCACAATCTCACAATCGATCTCTTTCTCTCTCTCTCTCTCTCTCTCTCTGCGCTGCCAGCTCCGGAACTGCATAAAAAGAGTACCGTATGGCATGAGCGTCGTCAAGGACGGAGCTCTATGAAAATGATTTTTTCACGGCAGATGTCAAGAACGTCGGGGCTAGCGACGATCGTGTTTGCTGCTCGTACGTACGTACGTACGTACGTAACTACATACGTATAATTCAACGCTAGCGTGAAAATTTCACGCGGAATTATTCATGTCGCGCGCGTTTGCGTAATGGCTAATTGATTTACGATGCATTGCTGCCGCGAGACTACAGGATTCCAGCTAAGCTTTGCCTTCCCGAGAGATACCATTTGTTTTTTTATCAACTCGTATGGCATGTTCTTTGTTCTCAAATAATACTCCTACAGCTTGTACGCGACCTATGGAAGGCTCCCAAAATAGATTTGTCACTTGAGAACAAATGAACGATTGATTTATTAGACGGGTAATCGGGTTTTCATTTGCGCGCGGCTGTTGAACGAACATCGAGGTAAACGTTATTATGTCAGGTCGCGGCGAGATCTGGGGCGGTGGACTCGGCGTTGATCCTCGTCCTTGAAACGCTGCTAATTAACTTAGCTGGACGCTAATTGCCATCCCTCAATTTTTCTGTTTCAGAACGCGAGAGGCACAGCACCAACAGGCTATCCGCGTAAGTATTCCATGAAACTTTACTATGGAGCATGGTTGGAAAACGATCGATTTGTTAACGTCGCGTTAACCCTTCACCTTCCTCCGATCGATTCTCCGCAGACTAATTATCTTAGGAGGAAAACAGGAACGGCGCGGCGCCGGTGAACTTTAGATTAATGACGCAAAATTTTTTCGCAAATTACGCTCTACTCGAGAGGCGACGGATATTTTTTTAACGAGACCGGAAACGAATAAATCCTCTCCTCCACTCGACGACGTCGTTTAATCGCGCGTTACGTAGATGGCGTTCGATATTAGAGACGCCGCGGCGCTTCGCGTCGGTTTTAACGAGAATTAATCCGTCAAAGACGGAGGATTAATTATGCGTGCGCTCCTATCGGCGCGCCTCAATTAAATTCTTCCCCCGATCGGAGCTTTCCACCTCGACGTCTCCATTTTCTGGCGTGCCGCGGAGCGTCGGTTCACCGCTTCCGGCGCGGCGCCTTGGCAATTTTCGCGGTAACTCTCGCGTGCAAACCGGCGCGGCGAACAAGCCCGAGCTATTGACGTGGATGTGAACGCGATAACGCGTTGTAACGCTGGGAAAAAAATTTCCAAGTCGTCTCCGATCGAGCGGCGAAGACGTTTTCAAAAGTTTCCCACGCGTCGACAGGAAGGCGTGTCGCTTGAAAACTTCCGTTTTATCTCGCGCCTTTCACAGCTCTCGTCGTTGCTCTTTCGGCCAGGAAATGTTTGGCCAAGTTAATCTTATAGTACCATAGTCTTGTTTAAAATCGTTTATTATTCCTGCTTATTTTATTGGAAAAGAAATAGGAAAGAACAAGAGGATATCCAAAAGATATCTGCATTATTATTCGCGTTGTTGTTTTCCTTAACTATATTTTATTTATGTATATCACCTAAAGTTAAAACAGTAGGAATGATTTCATGTTCTCAAGGTTCTTCGTTGTCAATATTGTTTCAGAGCTCGTCTCGTTTCGATGTAACATGTTCCAATTATCAACTTATTTACGATACTCGTCGCTTTAAACATTGTCAGTTGGCACGTGACGGGGGAACGGAGATCGAGTCAAGTCTTACCGCATTCCAAGAGGAAGTCCCTGGCTATAGTGCTTGTGTAGTATGCGATTATCTCTTGAATGGTTAATCAGAAACGCATACATATATTGTTGCGTCCACTGAATTTGCATGCTGAAACGATCCGCGTACCTCGTGATTCTTGCTCCTCGGTTCTTCAACCTCGTCACTTTTCTCACGTAATCTGTACGTTTCAACGTGAGAGACTCTAGGAATTTTGCCTCGAGAATGAAACGATGCCCGTCTACTGCATCGATTTAATTGTCTTATTTCTATTCGCTGTCTCTGCCAAATTAATGTCGTTTTCAATAGAAAAGGATTAACGAGGACAAGGAATTAGCGGAGAGCGGTAGTCTTTACAGATCCGATTAGACAATTTCCTGAAATCGGCGCGTTCTCCCCTATCGAGGCTCAGAAAAGAAAATTAACGAGCCACGAAACGGTAAGCAGGACACGTTTACCACTTTTCAACCCTCTCCCTCGTTGCAGTTCGCCGCACCGCACCGCGGCGGGTTTTTCGACCACCGTAACTGCCCCTAATAACCCTGCCAGGGTTTCCTCGTTGGAGAACTGGGTCGTATCGCCCGTTCGGCCGATGCGACGTGACTTTTTCGCCACTCGATCGGGACCCGGTGTTGCGTAAACGCTATCCGATTCGGTTTGCTCACGCGATTCTCTGCCGTTCGCGAAATCATTAACTCTGATGAGAATCTTACATGAGGCAATTTGGAATTCAAATAATCTGTTTTTAAATTAAAAGAATTTGGCGTTGGAATTCATAGTTTAATCGTTGCCACGATCTTTCAGTCAACTGTAATTATAATTGCAGCACTTCGTCAATTCATAATTAAATACCCTTCGTTAAATCTTCGCCACGGCATTTCTCTTCTTTAAT
>NW_017170028.1:145196-148066 GCF_001652005.2 Ceratina calcarata | reverse complement strand
TTATCTGGATATTCGTTTCTCTATAAAAATGTGTTGATTAATTATAGATTCTGGTTCAATAAAATTATGATAGAAAACGATTTGACTATTGACATCGAGTCGTCCAAGTCCCGCGAGTAATCGAGATCGATTGACAGCAGCGTTTCGCAAAAGGTTCGTTGGCAATCAGGAAGAGTCGAGCGCGTCGAGCTGTTCGAATTAGCACGCCCGCGCTGAGCCGCTTCGACGCTCCGTTTTAAGGGGTTGCCGATCGGGTGAGCGCACGCGATACAGCGGTCGGACGTGTATCATCGGCCCTAATTGTTTCCTGAGCCGTGGCGTAATCGCCTCCGGAGACCTTCGGCGAGCAGGTGCGGCCAGGCGGTCTCCTTCTCTTCTTCGTCGCCGATCATTCCACGAACGCGTTCACTGCAAATCGTTGATTAATATTTTTGTCCACCTCATTGACGTCAGAACGAACCTGAAAGCGAAGTCCAGATATCTGGTTTGAAAGTACTTGACTTCTTTTCAATAATTGGATTCTTGTTTGACATGAAATGAAAAAATAACTGTCTAGATAGTTGTGGTTAAAAATTTCGTTTGATTCTATTTGGCGAAGGAATTCGATTAGCCGACAGAATCGTAGCCTAGGTTCGTCGTCACGCGATAAAATACGAAATTTTTCGCCACGCTGCGACGACATACGTACAACGCTGGCGCGCACGTATCACGTATCAGGCAGCGAGCTCACGGCCTTGTTCAATTCCGATAACGTCGGTTCTCTCTCTCTCTCTCTTTCCCTCTCTCTCCCTCTCTCTTTCTTTCACGTATCCGCGCGGAACGATAAGGGATTTCGCCGCCGATAAACCGGGAATTTTTCATTCTACCTCTTTGTCTTTTCTCTCGGGTCGATCTCTCTTAATTTTCTGCCGGAGACGGTTATCGCGTTAGCGTGCCGGACGATTTATCAGTCAAGCAACTTGCGTACGTACACCTCGATAAACATATTACGCGTAAGTGTTCTCCGCGGCAGTCTATGATAATGCACGTTCTGATTGCTTGATCTTACGCAGAATCGTCTCTAGGGTTAGAATTTACTGTTCGTAATTAGACAGCGTCTCACGTTGATACCGTAAATGCAGAAACTCGTCCCGCAATGAAAGCTAAGGCACCTTAATCGTTAGCGGGTATTAAACGTGCTTCGGAGATAGGATACTTCAATAAACGTGCGCCACGCTTGTCAAATAATTAGTAAACACTAAAATGATCGAATAATTCCGTGGGTTAAAGAGACTTTTATTATTTGCTAATAGAAATATCCCCGTTGCGTTAGCTAATTGCGAGCTGATTTGACATTCCAGTAAACACACACTATTTATCGACAAATCAGTTAAAACAGCGTTGAGTCGCGACGGCTCGTTCTGCGACAATTAATTAAAAGCGGAATCGTTGACGGTTGAGGCTTAATGGGATTCGTCGGAACTCCGCGTTATTCGTTAAATTCAATTTTGCCGGTAGTGCAGCGCAGCGAGGGGGTTGGTCGCGGTCGTTACGGCTAAGGGAATAATCTTCTTCTCGTAAAATTAATCGAAATTATCGAATTAACCCCTGACCTTACCCAGTCGGGATCTCTCGGCTCGATTAAAGTATTCGCGTCGCAGGCGAAGAATTTTCTGTTGCTGCCTTGTCTCCCGGTTATTCGGTGACGTAATGAGCCCTTCTGATGTCTATCCATGGGAGAAAGTTCGCAATATCGTCCATTCACCTTCTTTGTTGTTCCTCCTGGAAACGATTTTTAAAAAGATAGAACTTCCGGGTGAATACCAAAAAATCGTCAAAACATTTTTCTAATAATTAATCTCTTGATCGGTTAATGTAAATATTTGAGATAATTAATAACGTAATTCTTAATTCATATGTAAAGCATATCGTTGAAGTATCAGACCCTTGTAAAACAGTCGGTTATCCTCTGTAATTAACTTGAATCAATCGTTCCCCATAAGTGGCGTTCGTGTACCCAAAACGAGTCAAATTAGTGGCTCCCTCGTAGTCAGGGGAGGAAATGTATGCGTCAACTTGAACCGGGTAAACCGAGGAACGACCGAGGCGGACGGGATGAACCGGAGAGGGAGGAGGCAGAAGCTTTAGCCGGATGTCTCCCAGGATGTGCCACGGCTTTTCCACGGTGTTAACTAAGTCGCGGATTAAGTCGGATCTGCGCGATCGTTGATCGAGGAGCCAGTGGCTGCTCCCTCGTCCCGTAACTCTCGTTTGTTCGTTCTTAACTGGTTTTCCGGATCCGCTCCGGTTTAAAACAGTCGAGCAGTCATCGATGGTCGGAGGAATCTCGTTACCTCTCTTTGTCGCATTATTTCCTCGTCCTCTGTGACCGGAAGAACACTACAGGCTCGCAGTCTTGCTCTGCACAAAGTAAAGATTTTTGGAACTACTGGTATAATCCTACCATTATACGAGGGGATAAAAACCTTAATGGTGTCAGCCACTTTTCGGCCAAGTTGTAAATCGCATTGCTTTCTCGAGCTACAAATGCTAATTCGTTTAAAGAAAACGTGAAGTGGGTCTTAACTCGTCTCCTTTGTAAACTGATATCAGTACAATGTGGGCATGTATGTCAACAGAACTGCTGTACCATTTCTGGAACCTTCCCATTCCGATAAATAACTTACATTACTTGACTTTTACTCCGTTTTATCATAATTCATTTCTTTATCAATGTCTTCATAAAGATTTCAGTCTACACATTAATAAATGAACAGCGTAAAGCAACGGCTAAAACTCGTGTCTGTCTTCTTAAGGATGTATTGGCTATACAGTCAATCTCAAAAGTTTATGCACTTTAGAAACGCATTTTTTAAAAAGAAATCAGACGT
>NW_017170028.1:116765-144946 GCF_001652005.2 Ceratina calcarata | reverse complement strand
TAGGAAATGCGTTTTTCTAAGGTATATAAACTTTTGGGATTGACTGTATAGTCAATACATCCTTAAATCGACGACAATTAAAGAAGTGTTGCTGAATTATTTATGCCAGCTTGTATCGATTTAATTAAACCGTAACGAACCGAACAATTCCACTGGAATAATCGTGTCGTCATGCAATTCACCGCAAATCCTGTGTTCTCTGGCTAATTTTGGATGAAACGCTGTTCATTACACCAAAGATTTTTTTGTCCTCGTCTCGCGGTTTACTTTGCAACGGTTTATCTAACCACGCCTATTGTTTCGAAATCAGTTAGGTAAATGAAATTAGAATAATTGACACAATTTCCGTTCGGATGTCTCTCAGGCGACGAAATTCTAGTGTAGAGGACGTTGTCAAGAAGGGGTGAAATTGAAAACAACAGATTGAATTTTCAAAACCGAGAGGAGACGAAATGAAACGCGCCGCGGTTTTCCGCGCGCTGGCCAAGTTTTATTAAACGGAGGAGTGCTCGGTTGGTCAGTCGGTTTCGCGCGGATATTGCGAGCGCGCAACTTTTTCAGCGTCGCGACGGGCGACGTCGCGTCGATTGACGGCGTAGGGAGGGTCGGGGACGCGGTTTGATTTGCAGCAGCGCGTCTATTTTCGCGATCCCGGCACGAAATTAACTCGGACCTACCGGCGGACCAACGACACGTCTCTGTGGCTAACAACGGGAGAATCGAAACCCAATCGATGGCTAATTGCGAGAACAAGCAATATTCCATGAGACGAGCTCGGAATACTCGGAATGCCTTTTTGAAACTGTTAGATTTATCGTTCGATTTTTTTTTCAAGCTGAATTCTCGGATATGCTGGACGATTTGTCCCTGAATGTAACGAACCGTGCCACTAATAATGGAAGATATGCTGCAGAATTTAATGAAACGAAAAAAAAACGAGTCGCATTGGGCCGGCGGGTTTGACATCGACAGGGAATTCCGAAAAACGTTATCCTGCTCGAAAAATTCAATTTCCCCGGACGCATTGTACGCGGTTTCCCGTGGCTGGCTCCCTTTTGTCGCGACACGGTCGACGAGACTCTCCGGTTCGTCTGAAAATTCTATGGTCCACCGATTAAAGGTTAAACGTTCAATCCCGTGTGCCCCGGGCTCGTTTTTACTATCCACGTGGATTCCAGCCGGCGTCGTCGATATTTTTTCATCGCGATTGTATCACTTTTAACAGTCCACCTGGTGTCGTTCAGTTGGTGGTTTGAAACCAAAATTATGGTCGTTGTTCGAGAACGTCTGTTTTCTGGTAGATATAACTTGAAAGGAAAAAAATACGAAGAGAGAACGAACTCGGTGGAAGAGAGCCAGGTCAGAGAAGGAGAGAGAAACGTAGGGGGAAGAAGAGCGGAACGTGTCGCGAGCACGCGACTCGAATGCATATGGCGTATGACCAGAAGGCGACCGAAGAAAAATGCAGAATCGAACGGGAACTGAAACGACGCCGCTGAGAATTGAAGGAGGTTCCGTGTCGAGAGCGAACGAAGCGTAGGAAACCGAGGGAGAGGAGACAGTCGAATCGTGGCGGAGCAAGGAGAAGTAATAAGGGGTTAAAAGAGTGGCGAGGGGGAATGGAACGCGCGGGATGGCAACGGGGGCGGAACGCGTGTAGGTGTTGTATATACGTGCATATGTATATGTATGTATATCGTGGGGGAAGCTCGCGCCGGTGGTTGGAAACGGAAAGAGACGCGAGAGGACGAACTCTATCGATGGTACGCGAAGGAGAGAGAATCGGAGGACGAAGAGGGTAGGGTCGCGTCGGGCGGAGACGGCGGTAGCGAGGGAGGAAACTGGAAGCGAGAGAGAAGAGGGGTGGGACAGTGGTATACACGTTGGAACTTCCGAAGTTATTCGCAACAGGCAGCTTGCTAGTCTGCCTCGTGAAATTCCGCTATATACCACCGGCTTTTATGTTTCTCTCTTTTCTCTTTCTGTCTCCTCCGTGCTCCATCGCCACCTCCGTCTTCACCCTTCTTCTCCTTCAGCTTCCTCCGCTTCGTCGTCCCTGTTTTAATGGCCAGCGGCGGAACTTACTATCGTAGTCGGGCGACCGCCACCGTCTATAAATGCGCTCCGGGACGAGGAATGCGATCCTCGTTTTGCGAATTGCCCAACCAGCAGCGCTTCGCCTCGCGATCCGCGGCTCCGGCTTTAATTATTATGCAACGGGAACTCGAACTCGAGCACCGCCGCGCCGTTCACCTGAAAATCGTTTTAATTGCACTCACTTTATCTCTACAGTTTGTATTTTTTGTTTCACTCGTTATCGAGGAGGTTCGATAGATCTGTAAAGCAGATTAGAAACCATCGTTAGAGCCAAACAATAATTCGAGAAATCGAACCAGTTTCAGGCGTTCTCCAATCTGTTTTCCGCGCCGCGACTGTTCCCGGTGGGCCGTACGGTTTCAGTAATTAGGTAAACCACGCTTTGAACGGATCGTTTGCTTACGTGCTCCTCCTCGTTTACCCTGTTGAATTAATTCCCGCATTTGCGCACTCTTTGGCGGTCGCGGTTCATCGAGCCTGGTTAGCTCCAGACTTCTGGATGTGAGACCGGCAAGCACGTGCCGGACAGATAGGGACTCGGCGGACGAGCTAGTTGGATAATAGGCGAACACTAACGCGAACGATTGTTCGTTGCGGCAATACTTGAACAGACGTCTCGTGCTCCTCTCAACGCGTACGCGTACTGCTCCGCTGCTTTTCCACCGTTCTCCATCATCGAGTTTCCGGAAAACGTCTAGCGACGATTCAATTATCGAACAATGGCCAATGGCGCGACTTTCTCTCTCTCTCTCTCTTTCTCTTTATATATATATTTGTTGTCAGAGAGCGTTGTCCTCCGAACGACGTCGCGTGTCCATTCAACGCCAATACCGAACGAGAGATTTGATCGGTGAAGATCGAGACACGAGAGCATAAACACCCGTCGATAGACAGAGTATAGATCGTTTTCCAACGAATCGACAGGTACAAAACGACCCAACGTTTGAAAACCCAAACGTAACCGGATGAACGGATTTCCCGTTCGAATAAAATATTTTATTGAACGGCTTTGCCGACAGAACGAAAAAGATTCGCGGCAAATTCCACCCTCTGTTCTCGCACTCTGCCCTTTTGCCTCGTTGCCAATTACGCGACGTTGTCACCGTCAAAGCATTTAATTCGATGAAAAGACCTGCTTTGCGAACGTCGCCGCGGCTCTTTCTTCTCGCGTCGCCCGCTCTTTTCTCTCCGGAAACGCTTCGCATCGGCTTCCTAACGGACACTCGCCACGCGGCCCTTTCTTGCGACGTACCGCCTCCTGACGACGCAGGAGCGAGCGAGGAAGCGTTCGTGCTCGTTTACTTTACTCGCGCGTGTACACACGCGGCGAGGAGAGCCAGCCAGCGAGGAGAGGAGCAGCCGGTTCCCCTCGGTTGCAAAACTCGCGGCGGATCACGCGAGGTTAAAGAAGCGTAGCCACCCCACGGCTCCGAGCAACAAACAGGTTCTGCTCCTTTTTCGCGATCGCGAGTGCCGCGTTAACTCGCTGACAGATGGAAATGGATTCCAGCCGCGCGAGTACCGTTCTCCTTCTCGCCTTCCTACGAGCTTCTGCCGCTGTACCGTAGCTCCGTTCGTTTTTCTCTGCGCGAGTCATTGCCTATTTCAGCGGACGCCGCTCTCGCGCTCCAGCCCGCCGGATGATTTCGTCAGTTTTTCCCTGTTTCTGTTACCCCGGTCCGCTTGCAAAACGCAGTTTCAAAGTCAATTAAAAACTCGCGGCACTGTCCTCGCTCAGTGAATCAATACGACGGCTTGATATTCGGTCAGCTTTATCGATCGGAGGAAGAGTTTCCGAACGGGCGGTGTATGAAATCGAGGAGAAAGCCGCGGCGGCAAAGAGAAAACGACTATGAGCCAACCTTAGGCCAGTCGGCCATGTCTACGAACATCGACGAGGACGCAGGACAGCGTGTGTTTAGGGTCGATGACCCTTCCGCACGTTCGCGTTCGGTGCTTCGCGTTTTTACCTTTTCCTCTTCATCTTCTGTATCGTCCCTTTCCCTCCTCTCTCCTGTCCCTCTCCGTTTCCTCGTCACGTCTCCCCACAGCTACTCCTCGTTGCTTTACATTCCCCCACTGGTCGTGCCGCACTTCGCCCGTTCCTAGAGTGGCATCTTCGCGTCTCTCCTCGATCGGGGGTGAAAGGACTCTTCTCTTTATTTCTCTTTTCCTTCCTCGTGCACCCGCGTTATGATGCTTCGAGACAATGCACAATTGCCTCGTTTACCGATTCGAGGGACAAATTCATACGGCCGTACCACGCGTATATTATTATATACGATATAGACGTTTCCTTGAATGCCTATTGTCAGCACGCGCCTGTAAATATCAATGAAGCAAATCGTTCCGTTCAACAGCTCTTAATTTACGATCCTATAAATTATAAATGAAGTCCTGTCGTAGGTCACGACATCGTAAAAGAGGACCCGCTGTTAAGAATCGCAGCTGACAGTAATTAAGCGCGGTTTCGATCGGAGGTTGGAGGAAGTCGAAAGTGAAAGTGCGATCGGGCAAGGCGAGAAACACGTCGATGCGACGCAGTGACAAAGAACAGGAGTGGGGGGGGGGGGACGGGTTTGCGTGAAACAGCAGTTTCAGAGATCAATGAACGATTGTTTCCTAGGTTGCCTCCTCCCTCGCTTCGTGTTCTACAGATTGCTCTCTTTCGCGAACCACGGCGCGGCCCCCGGCTTCGGCACGCGCGTTCTTCTCCTTGTTGATTCTAATCGAGTGCGCTTTCGAGAGTACCGACTGGCTCTATTCTTTTCTTTCACGCCCCACCCCCCCCTCCCGTTTCACTCGTACATATTTGCATCCACCTTCGCGTTCAACGAGTGCTACTCAGTGGCCTTCTATTTTTAAAAATATCCTTTAGAGGAAGTAGCATTGCGAATTTTGTGTGACTTTTCCTTTCTTTCTGTTTCAGAGAGTTAGAGCGAGACCTGAGTTTATCCGAGGACAGTGAGGATGAAACGACCAAGGTAATTTTGCTCAATCCGATATTTAAATTTATATCGTGGTTTAATTATCGAATCAAGTTCTCGTTTATGACGAACTGAAGGAAGAGTTAATGATCGCCGCATCGTATAAAATTAATTGGTAATCGGTGCTCTTCTCTTTCACAGGAAACATCATCGCGAACGGCGAGGGGAAACAGAAGTCCCGATCTCACGCTCGAGTAAGTATCTATTTGTCGATACGCTCTGTCATATAATTTGATTATCGCTGTTTCAAAATTAATGCATTGACCGCTGTTCATAATTAATTGCTGATGTATTTTATAACTTCCTACGTACGTACCTATCATGTCCTCTCCATACTTCCAAAGAGTCAATTTGCTGTCAACATCTATACAATTCAATACTTAACTCATCGAATCTCGCACAGCCTTTCGTTTTTGTCACAAGTGCAAAGTTGTATTAGGTTGAACCATAAAACATGAAGTCCCGTTTTGTTTTCTGCAGTCTGTCGACACCGTTGATACCAGCGATGACGCCAGCTCCGCCGCCGCTGGCACCTATGTCGCCGATGGGTCTGTCGCCGGTGGGCCCACTGTCGCCCACGCGGCCCCTCAGCCCGGCCAGGCCAACGCCACCCCAGAGACCGCCGTCTCCGCCGAAGCAAATAAAGTCGGAACAGGTGTTGTCACCACCGCCAGTGAGTCCGTTGCCATCCAAAGGCTCCCCAAGTTCGACGATGAACCAAAGGCCGCCTAGCCCTCTTGAGCAGGCACCCCAAAGTTCCGATTCCGGTTCCGATTCCGGTTCCGATTCCGGTTCTGACTCGTGCACGGACAGTAGCGACGACTCCGAGGATGAAACGGGCACGCAACCGGCTAAAGGACCTTCGACTCCGCCCTCGATGTCACCAAAGAAAGAGAATCTTATCGAGGAACCGCCGCCCGCTATAGAGGAATCGAAACCGAGGTGGAATCTGAGTTCGTTCATCAACAAGGGAACGACTATACCACACGGAGAACCGAACGCGGAGAATAAACAAACGCAGGTAGGTGTTAGTGTCATTTTTTTACTGCGCCAGTTCTTTGACCTTTGCTTTGGATTTAACCCTTTGCTGTCCAGCGTGATTTGTAAAACAATTATATTCACAATGATCTTTTACTTAGAAGTAGGTATGGTAATTGATCGCTTACGCCTGAAGTTATTATTTAGATACTATTTAATAAGTTCATCACGTGCCCCATCAAATACGTTATCCGTTCTAAAGAAAAAGATAAATGTTCTTCTAATTGAATGAGTACTATGTACACGAGACGGTTGATCGATCGTATCAATCGCTACATATCGACGCAGAATTAACTTGGACAATAGGGGGGATTAATCGATTTTTCGTTAGTTTCTGAATTGTTCATAGCGTAAGAGAGGTACTTAATATTGGTGATGTTTAGTGGCTAACAGTTAAATCGTATTTGTAAACCGATCGCGAGCACTGCAGATTCTTTCGGAGGAAGCACGATCGACTCCGGGAAGTTTAAGCTACTGCGCTGGACTTCGCAGTACTTCATCGAAGTTTTCCGCGTGAGAGTCCGGTTCTGGACTTCGAGCGACTTGTTAACACTCTGACCCGCTTCCTAAGTCATACTAACATAGCTCCCTCCGCTTACGTTCAGACAGTTTGAATGAAAACGGGGGACTTTTTAATTGTATTGTAGGATTGCAACAAGCGAGTTGGTTCGCCGGCAACGACAACCGACGCGAGAACGCACAGGGACAAGGCAGCGCACGATTGGCAGCTAGATGAGGCCCTGAAGAGAACTCGTAACGCGACCATAATCGGGGTACTAGACAGCGACAGCGACCGTCCGTCAGACAATGACAAAAAGCAAACTACGGAGGGAACTCGTGTTCAGCCGGAAAAACCAAAGGTCATGGATGGTAAAAAAAAAGTCGGGCGACCCAGAAAGTCCACAAAGAGTCCGAAGGGTAGTCATCGGACGACGGATGAAAACTTGAAGAACGGTAAACCGCGCAGCAGAACAAGAGTGGGAAGTCCCATGAAGAAGAAGCTGCCGCTTTCGAAGCCGACGATCACGACTAGCGACGATGGTAGTGACGACCGGTCCCAGGGTGATTCCAGCGACTCGGACAGCGATCGACCTGCGATGATACCATCAGCTATAAATGAGAAGACGAGGTCCAGATTAAGCGGGTCCTCGAGCGAGGACGAGAGTCCTCCAAATAGAAAGAATAACAGCGCCTCTGAGGACGATACGGCTCGCTGGAGAAGAATGCCTCTCAAAAGGAGCAAATTGGCGGATTCGCCAAAGAAACAGGAGAAAAAGAAGAGTCCTGCGAAAGCGAAGCCGAGAAGATCGAGCACGCGAGTTACCAATGTCACTGGTGGGTCTGATTCTGATAGCGAGTCTGAAATGTCTGTGAGGAAGATCGCCAGGTGAGTTTTCACGTGTATCTAAAAATTATAAAAATGTCCACTAGAATTGCTTTTTATGCAAACAGGGTACCTCCAAGACCGAGGGCGCCTCCGGCCCGAACCACTTCACCGGAGAACTCGGATAGTGACAACAGTCCAGGTTCGAAGTTGCAGGAGGAGGACGTGGGTAACGTGCAGGACAAGAAGAAGAGCGATACCCTTCGGAAGGTGTTCTCGTCTTCGATGGGCGGCGGAAAGGGTGGCGGGAAGGGTGGGAAAGGGGGCAAAGGCGGTGGAAAGTGCGGCATCTACGTGGAAGAGTACACGACCTCGGCCAATACCCCTACCGGCGGGGAGAGTCCTTACAAGAGACCTTTGTCGCAAGCGTCTAACCTGATCCAGTCTCTGCCGCAGCAAACTTATGTCAACGGCGTGCTGTCTCTGATGTGCAAGATCGACTTGAACAGAATACAGCATGTAGCGCAGCTATCGAGAGGACAGGAGTTAAGGCAGCGTACGGAGCTACCGGACACGAGGCCGTTGTCGAGACAGGCCTCAATCCTCTCGGCTCAACCCCCTCGGCCGCCCACGCCTGAGGAAGGCGAAATTGTGGATACACCGCCGCCCCAACAGTTGAATTCGGACGCGAGAATTCACGGTGACACGTTACCCGGCGACAGTGACCTCAAGAGTCGCTCTGTGATCAAGTGCGAGCCTATATCGGACGCGAAAAGTAATATCGTTGTCGGAGGTGCTAGTGGAGGTGGTAGTGGTGGTGCTAGTGGCGTGGGTAACGCGCCCAAGAGGAAACGTAATCCAAGTTGTGGTTCTGTGTCCAGTTTGAGTACTTTGTATTCCCTGGAGACGAAAGCGAAGGGGTCGAGTGAGCACAGAGAGCGGAAGAAGAGAAAGAGAAAACACGTTAACGTCGAAACTGTCACGTCCAGGCCATCTTCCAGTCAGGTACGGAAACGGCCTGATAGATCTTATCGGTCAGATTACAGTTTTGTTAAACTGGAGGATATCTTTTGCGTGCAGCAGATAGATATACAACCGACTAACCACGAGCGGGAAGAAAAGCCGGATACTAGTTTGTTGCCGCCACCACCCCCGCCACAGCGTGTCTATTATTCCTACTTCAATCCTCAGAATGAAGTGTTGGAGGAACAGGATAGGTTGTGAGTCAATTTCCGCCAGCTTCCATCGTTTCCGGATAGATACCTTGACTCATAGTTACATTCCATGTTTGCGTTTAGGGACCAGAATCAGTACCTGACGGAAGCGAAACGGCTGAAGCACAGCGCCGACAAGGAGTGCGAGTTGACGGCGCAGGGTATGCTCTACCTAGAAGCCGTTCTGTGTTTCTTGCTTACTGGCAACGCCATGGAGTCGGACCCTGTTACGGAGAGGGCGTCGTTCACCATGTACAAGGATACTCTTAGCCTCATAAAGTGAGTACATCACTAATTAGCTGAGAACCGCGAGGAGTGAGCGCTTCCTAATTAAACTGATCTCCGATTTTACCCCTGCCTTAGATACATCTCCTCGAAATTCAAGAGTCAGCAGAACAATTCGCCCGAGAGCAGTATACATAACAAGCTGGCCATTCTTAGGTGAGTGCCGCGCTTCGAGCACTTTCCAACTTCCTGCCATCGCGCAACCAGCTAAAAAAATGTTGTGCTTCGCGTCTGTTTCAGTCTCTTTTGCCAGTCTCTCATATACTTGAAGCTGTTTAAGATGCGCAAACACGAGGTCAAAGAGAACCAAAAAATCCTTACGGAGTATTATCAAAAGGTGAGTATTCTCGGATATGACCGACGATCTTTACGTCTTAATAAAATTACCTTGAATTAATTATTAGTTTTCGTTGTGGCATCAGCCTGCTCAGGCAACAACGGTGCAGCCAGAAGGACAAGGTACGCCTTCCTTGTCACCGACGCCCTCACCAGCCGGTTCCGTGGGTTCCGTGGGCAGCCAGAGTTCGGGATATAGCAGCGGTGAGCTAGCGAATCGTGGCGCTGCCTCGGGTCAACCGCAACCGGCGCAATACATCAGCGTACCTCTCGGCGTTCACAACGCCATGGCCAAGCAAAATTATCAGTTCAGCTTGCTACTGAGTTGTCACGATCTGTGGGAGCAGGCGAACGCACTGGTGACGGATAAGCATAGAGGTGAGTGTTCCACATTTCATTACTAAGCGTTTAATATATTTAGTCGGCGAAGTTAGTAAGTAAACAACATTCGAATTACGCTTTATGTACGCTTGATTCAACAGAACGTTGTTCTCTTCTTTGTAGATTTTTTCATTGAGCTGGACGAGAAACTGGGACCCCTCACGTTGAAAAGCTCTTTGCGTGATCTGGTGCGCTATGTTCAGGCCGGTATAAAGAAGCTTCGAGATCTCTGACCACAGTGGCACAGCCCCAGACCGCCCACCCCTAACTACATTACTTCTCTCCCGCAAAATATGGCCACGTATCCAACGATGTACACATAAACGCGAACGATCGAGGACGATCGTTGTTTCCATTTTCATTCGGAGAACGTGCGATCAGCAATCGTATGGTAACTACAACATGATGTGATGAAAAATGCGTTGAACGAGGAGAGAAGTCGAGTGCATAATCAGCGAATGCTCCGGAGGGGTGCACGAATCGAGACGATAGTCTGGGGGAGTAAAAGCAACTGGAAAGATGATCGAGAACGATCGTTAGGGAAGTTCTGACAACGTTTCTCCGTTCAGAGGTTCTTCACGGAAATCCGTGCATTTAAAAAAAAATAATAAAAAAAAAAAATAAAAAACTCCTAGCACCAATTTCAAATAGTCAATTCAGAGATACTCCTCTCAAGAGGCGGGGACAGCTAGAGGAAGAGGGAGATGATCGGTGTGCAAAGAGGACTTCCTGCGTTACTTATTTTGCAAACGAGAATCGAATGCAAAGCAAAAAGAGTTCCGAAGAACGAAATCGAGGGGGACTGAAACGAAGGCGGGAATAGAGGTTGATAGAATAAAGAATCGAGGGAAGAATGCTTTGTCCCTATTTTTTCGGAGCAATCGGAATTTTGTATATTTGAACGAAGACGGTAAATCGAAGAAAGGGGAGAGGAAAGCGACGAAGAAGGAATAAGAAGTGCCACAAGAAGCGCCCGTGTGTTCTTGCTTTACGGTGCGCCGCAGCCGACGTTACCTGAAGAAGCATAAGTTTCGTTTCGGCGATTCGAGTGCGATGAATACACAAGGATATACATATATATGCATATAGTTTATTACCTATATAAATATATATATAAATAATTATAAATATATAAATATGAGTATATTTAATGAGACAAAGAGAATCAATGCGTCACGCGTGCTGGCGTTTCGTTGTTAGCAGAAAAAGATGATAAAAGTTAAGGCGGTCGCGTGATTCGCGAGGGTGTTTTTAGGTGACGAAATAAGTATAAAATGTGGGAATTTTTGCAAAATTGAGACGGGCGAGAAATTTTAGTGTGATGATGCATTTCTCTAAGGTGGAGATGCACCGCGAGCAACAAGATCAATGGTTGATCGAGAACCGATGCAACGCTACTATTATTGTAATACAATTGTCTGACGTCCGTGAACGGAGGACACGACTCTTTTTTGTAGATAGGTTACAAACGAGTAAAGAAAGAAAAGTAACATTAGATTAGATAATTAATACGCAACAAGGAAAAACGGAAAATATAAAACGGTAACAGAAAAAAACGAAACAACCAATACATATTATTTACATTACTTAGAATTAAACGGGGAATAACGTAGAGGTTCTAGTGATGAGAAGTAAATAAATAAAAAAGGAATATTCAGATAATTATACATAGTGCATACACCATTATAAATAGTGCGATTTATTAAAGGATGAAAGAATAATACAAAAAATGGAAAGAAAGAAAGAAGGCGAGGTCAGACACCAGACGAATAAAATAATAAATCATGTGACGCGTGTCTCTCGTTAGACGAAACTCAAGAAGAAAATGAGTAATAAAAAAAAGCGAAGAAAAAAAAATACATAAAAAGTCAAGCGTAACGGATAAAAGTAAGTTGCTCATCTGTATATTTTTGTAAATAGGTATTTGCGAGTGCCGCCGCCTTGAGGGCGACCTGTCGACCGTTTCAAATCGACGCGACAGGCCGGCCCGCCCCAATTTTTGCTACCACAAATCTTATCGAGAATCAAGAAATTTCTGGTATAGAGAAAGAAGAAAAAAATTATTAAAATACACGTACACAAGATATTATATATGTCCGCCGAATTTGTCCCGAATGGTTCTTTCCGAGAGACAGTCCAGATTTTCATTGTTTTTTTATAAGAAAACAAATTCGGTTCTTATCATTTCTCTTTTCATATCGTTTCAATCGCCCTTCATTCGTGCCTCTTTCAAATCGGGTTTATCTCTTTCCGTTACGATGTTTCACTCGTTATGCTTCCTTTAGTTTTCGCTCGATCCGTCGCCGACAGAATGAAGAGAGAAACTGTTGTGTCGCAGAATGAGCGCGCATTTTTAAGCGATTCTTCTCTATTTTCACAGTTTAGGAAAGATTGGCTTACATTTACAGTATACGAGGCCTGATTGTTAAGAAAAGTGAATTAAACAAATCGAAAGGAACGTGATTTTGTCTTTCTCGATAAAACGGCAAATTCGATTTGGTATTCGATTGTAACGAGATGGACATATGAATACAGAAAAGTGTTAGCAATGCGTTCACTGACTCGCGGGCAATCCAAAACGAATGGATCATTCGTAGGACCACGATCGTAGCGACCATATTTCTACACAAGTAGTCAAACATATCGAAATTGAATTGAATTAAATTCTGAAACGTCTGGAGTCTTTTCGTTAGAATTAAAATTAACGGTACCAAGAAATGCAGAGGAAAGTTGGACCAATTTATTAATTCATCGTATACGTTCAATGCGGCTCGCGATTTTCTTCGTTGCTAATGCTTTTCTCCAAGATAAATCAGCCAAAAGCGAAGTGAAAACGAGAGAGAACGCAAGAATAATAAAAGAGAAAGAAACACGTTGAAAGATCTACAACACAGACATCGGGCACGCGCGGTTGACGAGATTCAGGAAGGGTCATATAGAATTACTAAGCGAGGTCCAATGGTTCACGGGATACAATTTTATACCTCGTGTGCGCGCCTGCACACGCACTAAAGGATAAAAGAGACTAAAAAAAGAGAAGTCTATTAAAAAAAAAGAAAAGAGAAGTTTTGATATTTTCGAGACTCATATTTATAGCGGATACGTATATCAGGCCCTCCTGAATTTCGTCAGTCCCGGGAACATGAGTAATGTACAGTGAGGCCGATTACGTCTGATACAAAGTTAGAATTCATTCAATTGATGAATTATTTCCAATAATAATTTCCAATTATTTTTAAATTGTACGATAATACATGAAAGTTAAGTAATAATTTCAACAAGTTATACATAGATACATTAATTAATTTTAAAAGGCCCGATCTATTTAGAAACATTTCTCGTATATACTGTTTTTCTAAAAACACGTTCATGAGTTTGTATCAGACGTAAAACATAACGACTCGTGCAATTTGGCTGTTGCAATGAAATCGAACGTGTCTGCACTTTTATCGAGAAATAATTCTTAATTGAATGCAAGAATGGTGTTCTCTGCGTGTACGACGTTCGTCGATGGGCATCAATAGTTAGCTCACGATTCTGTCTTTAATTTTTCTTATCATAGATATATTCTTTGTGATCTTTTCTCCTCGCTTCTTGTTATTTTATGATTAGAATATTTCTTTTTTTTATTCTGTAAACGATAAACATTATCAGCGGTCCTCGCAAAGGAGGGAAATTCGTTTCGAGCAAGTTTTTACGTTCCTATCGACCCGCGAAGAGACAAACGAGCGAATGGTGCTGCCGTTCTGATAACCGCAACGATAAAACATTTTAATTTTGTGCTTTGTCGTTTTCTTTTCCTTCCCTTCTCTAGTTTTGCTTTTTTTCTCCTTTTTACTATACATTTCTTTTTTTTATAGCGATCGACAACGATCAATTTACACCAGGTCGCGCGTGAGTCGTTTGCCACGTTTTAAAGAAAATGTTTGTCGTCACTAATATACATATGACAAATGATTATATATTGTCATTACTATTTAGACATTTATTATTATTATTATTATTATTATTATTATTATTATTATATTATTATATTATATTATATTATATTATTATTGATTTATTGGTACTACGATCGTTATTATTTTTCGAGGTATTTATAGGAATGAATGAGGGTTGACAGACGAGACGAGTGTGCGAATGCGTGAGTACGAAAGGGACGGAGAGACTGGAAGGACGATGGGAAAAGTTGGAATAGAGACGGATTTAATAATAACGCACGTCGCAACGATAAATTGTACATTATGTACAGCAGAAGCAGCAGCAGCAGCAGCAGCAAACAGTTTCCAAGATTCGGATGAAGACATGTCGAGCGTATATATGTATACATAATCTATATATATGTATGATACATTATAATCCCGAAGAATTCAGTTTAATTAACTGTTTTAATTTTTGTCTTCTTTTCCCGCTACGCCGTGAATTGTAATATATTTATATTGCCACGTACAGACGTGGAAAATACAGACACACACACACATACACACACCAGGAACACGTGCATACACCTCTCACTTGCAGCATATTATATTTAAACATAGAAATATGCAATCATAATTATATTATTATATTAAAATAGTATTATGCGATCATTATTTTACTATACTCTCGTATACGGTCGTATCGCGTGTAGTATCTAATGCCAATCCGGAAGAACGCGTTGCTCCGACTCCGTGAAGAACTCTTCGGCTCTCCAGACACTTCTCGATCCGCAGTCCTATCGAGAACAATTGCCTTCGTTCACGCAGATAAGGCTAAAGAGACAAATCAGAACGTTCAGCTTCGCGTTTGAGTCTCGGAGCTCGACCACTATTCCTATATTTGTACGTTGAATACCAAAACAGAAGAGGGCAGGGGAGTTCGTACTCTCGAGCAGCCGTACATTAACTAAGTAGCAACGAGCAATGCACAAGCAATTTTAATTAAAATTAGTTACGTACGTAGACCGGCGCGGCTCGATCGACGCCGGGAGCGGACTCTGCTCACGATTCGAAGGGTAGCTTTTTCAGTGATTCTTTCTACTATCTCGAACGACTCTCTAGCTGATTCTAGTCGAATCTCGTTCACCAAGTAGAATCTACCCTTCACTCGTGAAGAGTCCCCGACGAGGTTGGTCGAGACCGACCCGTCGATCGACCCCGCCCGACAAACAGAAACGCAGGAGCAGAGAGAGAGCATCTCGTGCTTGGTATAGATCTGGAAACATTTTATTTGTACATCACGGGAATCGTACCAAAAATGATTTGTTTCGCATCCACACAAAATTCAAATCAAACGACAATGTCTTCGACGCGATTTTGTAATTTCACGAAAACGCGCTCAGTGATAATAATTGTTTGACAATTATTTTCGAGCAAAATGTTTCTGGGTCTGTCTTAGGTGTCGAAAGAGACGGCCAGACAGATGGGGAACGAAACGAGTGATCGAGGATGGATTCGCAGGATCGAAAGGGAATTAAATGAATGAAAGGAAAGAGCAGAACGAGACGAGAGCCTGTATATACGGAAACGAATGCGTGTATGCCTGTGCGCGCGTGCCTGTGTATTTTGCGTGGATGGAAGAAGGGGACAAACACGAAAATGTGGAGGACGAAGCAATAAAGAGAGATAAATAGAATGGTAACCGCACCAAGGAGAGACCAAACTCGCTTAAACGAAAGATAATTACTTACTTATGTTGCTTTCTATTTATTTTAATTAATTATTGTATTTATTGGCGCGGGTTTCGTGTTACACGCGGAAAGAGAGAAAGAGAGACTAGCTTTCAACTCGGTTCCGACACCCTCGTTTACGAACAATACGATTAGACGCGTGAAGAACGAAACGCGGATATTTCAGTCCCTATATAAATTGATTAACAAGAACGTGTTAAAAAGTTTTACTCCATTCTGACACTGTCTGTGGATGGCAACGCGACGGCACGATTACGCGATTGTCTTTTCCGACAAGAATTTTCTCTTTTACGTAGTTTTTTCATTAACAAATGGAAGGCAGATTCCAAAGAAAGATGAGACACGGGAAAATTTGAAATGTCGAATCGCATGAAACGAACAGCGTCGGTGCGAGAGGGTGTAGGACCGGGGGCTGAGATACCAAGTGCGGAAGGAGAAACGGGACGCGAGAGACAGCGAGAACACAGGAAAATGAAAGAGAGAAAGAAAAAAAAGAAAGAAAGACCGTGACAATATATACATATATCTATATATTTGCAAGATATTTTGCGAGCAGGGCTTTTTTATCTATTTTATAGTAATCACAGCTTAAGCGGATTGTGAAAGCTGGAGAGAGTGAGATCGTTTTGCTAAACCCGAGAATAAAGTAAATTACATGACCCACGATAAGTGTATAAAACGAGGCGAAGAATATTTGAGGACAAAACAGAACACGATTGGAGGGGGTGGCGTGCGTGAAAGGGCGAGAAAGAGGGACGATGAGATGGAGCGAAAGGAAGACGGGGCGAGATTTAATCACGCGCAGCTGATAAACGGTTTGTAAATTGCGTACATAAAAATGATAGGTAAATAACCGCCGGCTAAAAAGAGGAAGGCGGTTTCACTATGTCGTATACTCTATGTTTTGTTTGTTTTGCGCCTTAGGCTTGCATTATAATTAATCTGATTATTATTATTATTGATTATTATTGATTATTATTATTAATTATTATCACCATCACCATCATTATCATTATCTTCTTATTATCATTATTATTAATTTTATTATTATTATTATTATTAGGTCTACCGAAAAGTNTTCATTTTACGGGGATTTTACGAGATCCTTTGAATGAACAAATTGTTTAAAATAAAGTGAAGGAATAAATAAAATATTGACCAATTAAGATTTATTTTTATAACACCCGAGCAGCGATCCTGACTTCTCGTTCGTTGCTTCTTCGTGCTGCAAGTACACGTGCACGTACCTATTTATCTAGCCATCGTCTCGTCTCGTCAATTGTCCATTAACCCAATCTACGACGAGTGCAATGACAAAGAAATGAATTTGTTTCTCAATGACCAATTGAAAGGTAGGATTGTCGAGTACAAATCATGTATTTATCTTATCTCTTGAAATGTGACAAAGCGTACAACAATATTATAAGTCATCTTTGCCGTGTCGCACGATGTCCCAGTCTCTGTTGTCTCGCGAAAATGATCTCCGCGATGAAAGCCGTAGCCGCGAAGAAATGTCCGACCGCGAGCAAGTAGAAGCTGAACAAGACGTGCCGGATCTCGAGAATCCTGAAGCTCTTGTCCCTGGCTATTTTTTTCCTCTGCCACGCGGCGTGCATCCACCGAGTGTTCAATTTTTTCCACATGGTGACTAGGCCAGCTTCGACCGATTTACGGATCACCTCCATCGCGCGATGAAGCAGCGGCCAATTCTCCCTGGTCACGTATACCTGTACGTTCTGCTGGATCCACCCGGATCGTCGCAGCGGTTCGTTCTGGATCCTCGTGTACAAATGAATGCAGTTGTCCAAACAGGCGGCGTATCGTGATTTCAGGACCCTCTGCTTACAACCATCGTACGTTTCCGCGTGAAAACGCGATCGGAATTCCGGGTCCTGGAGCACATGTATGTTGTACACGGATCCGTAAATCTCACAGTTCGATTTCTATGAACAATAAAACCGTTCTTGGTTTATCAATCGATTGAATACACGAGATATATTGCATACGAATTGTTCGATGGAACAAAATTAATGTATTTAATTTTCACATATACGTAATTAACATTTAAAAAGGAAATTATGTACTTTGAGATCTTCCGCCGTTCTGATATTTGGTAGAGAGACCGGAATCGTGAGCAGAGAAGACCAGTGGCTCTGGAATAGAGCATTCAGGATAAAGACCAAGAAAAACAAATTGCTGATGAGTATCCTGCCGAAGTTGGTGACAGGCAAGCCGATCATAGACACGCTGGTAATTAAACGTATGATGTTCATGCACGATGACAGGAAACCCGTGTACAACGTGAGAACGCTGAGCGCGATCAGCATAAGAATAATAATCACAACGAGCGCGCCTGGTGATATGAATGAAACTATCTTGTAAAGCTCTGATATCTGTCCTGCTCGTCGAGTGATCACACAGAGGCCGTCCAATTCGTGAGGATACGTGTGTCTGCAATAAAGAAAAATTTGTTCATTAATTTCTATTACTCTTTCAAAAGATTAAGTAAATTCAAATGATTAATTAATATACTTATATCAAATTATGTCATCTCTTAAATTCATTTTTAAGTTTAATTATGGTATCGGGAAAATAAATATTAATCATCGTAATCACGTACTCGACTTTCCACATAGCGTGGAGGCTTCTCACGTTCATTCCCATGTCGACCACGCCGGTAGCCACCTCTGCCATCATTCCCATCACGTTCCCGTCGCTGTCGATCCCCCCGAGATCGTATATTGTGCCGTTGTGCTCCAGCACCTGTAGACTAGCATTCAACCTCTCGACGACTATCTTCGCGATCTCGCTGTTGTCGCCGGTAAACTTGTCCGCGCCCGTTTTGCTCGGATTTATTCGTAGATATGGGATAAAGGAGATCGCGTTCATTCTGATCACGTATCCGTTCACGTCTTTCGTCCTGTCGAACAGTAAATCCTCGCACCTGTCCGAGTTGTTATACTTTCTCTTTAACAGCACCCACGGATGTCCGCCGCGGCCTTTGAAGCGGCCGGCTTCCTGCCAGCCGGCCGGCGCTGCATTCGAGTAAGGATTGTAAGTATAGAGGACGAGTCCTTCGACAGGATCGATGCACGGGAAAATCGTGTTGATCCTGTCGTATTCCCAGGCGGTCCACAGAAACCTGAAAGCGTTCACGCAACCTCGTTTCTCGGTCTGGCCGTCGATCAGGACGTGAAGCCCGTTAGAATTGGCCCAGGTGGAGTCGTTTACATTTTGCAGAAGCAGTCGCAGCATCGGCTGCGAGGATGCGATCAAAATGAATTGATTCAATCGCCATAGATAGTGCAGGAAAGTAAATTGTTCGAATACGAAGAACGAGTATTTGCTCAGCGTATACAATTCGAACAATGCTGATTTTGATTCGGAGATCAATGCGACCGGAACCTCGTCGAACGATGGTTGCTTGAAGAAGTCTTCGTATTCCCCGGCTAGGAGAAGAGTGTCGTCCGAATCGAATTTGGTGCAGGAACGGACGATGCTCACCTGAGAACAAAATTATTTATCTCGACTACTTTTGACTGTACATTCTGTAGATCCAAAAATTATTTTAAATAAAACCTTTGATGTATTTCATATATTTTATTAAACAGTAACACAAGTACCGTTTCCTCGATCAGGTTGTCGTAACTAATCCTGTTCCCAATAGTTCCATTGATAACCAGCGTAGAAAATAACAAGGTGAAGCTCGAAGCGGGCATAATTTTTCAGGAAACGGCAGATTTCTTGTGCAAAATAATCGCGAGCGAGCGTACGTACACAGCGTCGCAGTTGCCCCTTTCGGTTGTAGGTCAAGTGGCGGTAATGAGCCTCAATTCTGGCCGGCCGAGAGTAAAACTCCGTTGCTCATTAAAAACACTTGCATAATTTTCATCGAACAATAGCGCGATTAATGAAGACTTCGCTTGTTTCAAAAACTGTTGCGAAACGACGCACGACAAACAATTCACTGGTGCGTCCTTACATTCTATCCATTTCGTTAAGCACCACGCCATTTTTATGGAACCCATGATGGTAATCGTTTCTCTGGTAATCTTTTCGATCTAAATGGATCCATTGTCCATTTTCGTTTGCCGATATTGCTGTTACTTTAATTGTCTTTTACGTAAACTACCTAAATGGGTTATCGATCGCTTCTTTTTTAAGGATGTATTGGCTATACAGTGAATCCCAAAAGTTTATGCACTTCAGAAACACATTTTTTAAAAAGAAATCAGACGTCGGAAGAGCATTGCTAATAATAAACAACAAAAAAAAATTTTCGATTTTTCCGAGATTTTTCTAAGGGGTACCCCTTCAATTTCTTCCAAATTTTCGTTTCTGGCTAATAATTCCCAAACCGTTGGACATACGGAAAAATTGTATCAGACCTTTTTTGTAGAGAATGACGAGATCTATAATTTCCATGTAAAGATTTTCCGCTAGCGTCAATATTTAACGAGTAATTTGCAAAAAACTGTTTTTTCGTTTTTCGTCAATAACTCGTTAACTATTGACGCTAGCGAAAAATTTTTGCATGAAAATTATAGATCTCGTCGTCCTCTACAAGAAAGGTCCTATGCAATTTTTTCGTAGATTCAACGGTTTAGGAGTAATTAAGGAAAAATGAAATTTTTTGCCAAACGTTCACCGTTTCGACGCTGGGATGGTCGGATTTTGTCAACATCAATAAAATGCCAAATAATCATACTTGACTCATTAAATATCGAAATTAGAAGAGAAATTCACTATTCTTAATTACAGGAAATGCGTTTTTCTAAGGTACATAAACTTTTGGGATTGACTGGATAGCCAATACGTCTTTAATCGGAATCCCTGGAATACAAATAAAACAATCACGCGATGCGATGACTAATCATTTCAGTCTGTAAGATCTGTTATACTGATTTATTGCTAAACACGTTTCGTTACTCTGGAGATGTCAGCGACCTGCTGCACGAGACTCTCTTCCATCAGTAAGCATTCCGGCAGCTGAGAAAACTGTTCCTCTTCAAGGTGGGAGGCAGGCGCCCCACTCTGCACCTCGTGGAAGTCGCGGTTGAAGACAGTTTAGCAGCGGTCGCCGGCCTGAGCGTTCGTTTCCTCGAGCCTGATTACCCAGCGAACCGCGAACAGTTTTCAATTCGCACGCGCTAAATATAACTGCTATCTGCTCGTTATCGTAGCTGTAATTCTTGTTTTCCATAATTCTACTCGGGCGTTTTTATAATAAATCATAATTCACAGTTCAGCGCATAGGGCCTTCGGCATCTAATTGCGCGTTCGTCGGATTTCTGACGAGATTCTAAAGCTGCTCATGAAAAATTGATTAAATCGTAGAAATAGATTCCCCGGAGACCTGGATCGTACGGGTACTCCCGGAGGAAACCAGTTTTAGATTCTGCGAAAAACGAGTTCCGCGTAGCTTAAAAAATGATTTGCTTCCGAGCTACGGTTTTGTTCTACGTGACAGCGATTATTATAAGTCACGTGGTCGGCTCGGAACAACCGCACATCGTATTCATCTTAGCCGACGACTTGGTAAGTAATTTCCATCTTTTAATTATTGTTGACAGACGCTTTGAAGTTTCAACTTCTTTCAAGAAGTAGTTTTGACTCTTCACTCTGTGAGATAAAAAATTAGATGTTCTCAGAATCTATAGAAGCGCTATATTTAAATATAAGTAAGCGCGAGTGTTTAAGCAGGCTTCTTAAACAGGGATGGAACGACGTCGGGTTTCACGGGTCAGGGCAAATACCGACACCGAATATCGATGCGTTGGCGTATTCCGGTTTGATGCTGGACCGGTATTACGTCGCACCGATCTGTACTCCGTCCAGGAGCGCTCTAATGACCGGCAAGCATCCCATTCATACCGGAATGCAGCACGGGGTGCGTGATTCTGCTATTAACTATTTAAGCGAGCAAACGGTTGGTAAATAAATCGACTCTTTGAACCTGGACCCGACCAGCCTTATGATTAATTCGGTTGTGACTCGTTACGCTCGAACAAGGGTTGCTCAAGATCGGCGTATTGCAGATGACTTAAGAAATCGTGGTTTGGATAGAATTCCTCAAACCGAGATACTTTTTCAATAAATCTTTCATGAAGTAAAGGTATTCAGGTGTAATCATTTTTTAAGGATCAGATAAGATTAGGCGATTACGATGTGATAACTTTCTTCTTTCGAGTATATCTGATCTTCTACTCGCAAGTGACCTTTATCTGTTTCTGTTACGAAATCTTAGGTAGAGCGTTGCCGTTCCATCGGTAAAAGTCAGAGATCGGTAGACGTTTAATGCTATATTATATGGAATTAGGTTTTAAAGTGTGCCGAGCCACGAGGGCTGCCTCTGCATGAGAAACTTCTGCCGGAGTATCTGAAGGAGCTCGGCTATAATACGCATATCGTGGGTAAATGGCATTTGGGATTCTACACGAAAGAGTACACCCCCACGTACAGGGGATTCGAAACGCACACCGGGTTCTGGAGTGGTCACCAGGACTACTATGATCACACCGCCGTGGAGAGCGTGCGTAATACAATTTTCGGCTAACATGGAACCCCAAAGAATATTTTAATTTAAAAAAGGTTCATTCCTTATCGATCATTCAATTCACTCTTAATTAATTCTTTTTATCATGAGGAATTTTTTCAAGATTTTGAAGTGTTCGATGTCGATCTTTAGTTGGAACAGAATGAATGAAACTTCCATTGAATTTAGTTTCAATTTAATTAGCCGTACTGGGGTTTGGACATGAGGAGAGGATTAGACCCTGCCTGGGATCTCCACGGCCAATATTCCACGGATATCTTCACGAGGGAAGCAGTGAAACTGATCGACGGTCATAACACCAGTCGACCGATGTTCCTGTACTTGGCACATGCGGCCGTGCATTCTGGAAACGAGTACAATCCGCTGCCGGCGCCTGATCAGGACGTGGCCAAGTTCACCAGTATCTTTAATTACAACCGTAGACGCTTCGCTGGTAATTACCGTGAAGTTTATTATCTAATCGGAGTTCAGTCTTAGAACGAAGCATAATTTCAGGCATGCTGAGCAAGCTGGACGAATCGGTCGGCCAAGTGGTCGAGGCGCTCCGTAAGAAAAACATGCTGAAGAACAGCATAATCGTGTTCTCCACGGACAACGGCGGGCCACCGGCCGGTTTCAATTTAAACGCCGCCTCGAACTGGCCTCTCAGAGGCACGAAAAATACTCTCTGGGAAGGTACCGAAGGACGACATTATTCGTTATCAAAAATAATTGTAAAATAATGCGTTTCGATCAGGTGGCGTAAGAGGAGCCGGTTTACTATGGTCGCCGAAGTTACTGCAAACTGGAAGAGTCAGTAGACAGCTGTTTCACATTACTGATTGGTTGCCGACGTTGATAACGGCTGCCGGCGGAGATCCATCGAAGTTGTCTATCGATGGTATGGATTTGTGGAACGCATTAAGTGACGACACGGAATCGCCCAGGACTTCGGTTCTTCACAATATCGACGATAAATTCGGCGTCGCAGGAATAACTATCGGTGACTGGAAGTACGTCCAGGGTAAGCGAAATCTCGATTAATCATAAATTTTGCGATTGATGAAACGGCGAGAGAAAAAAGTATGAATGATGAAACTTTTACTGAATTTATTTAATTTATTTATTCCTTGAAGGAACAACGTATAAGGGTGAATGGGATGGTTGGTACGGTCCGTCGGGACGAGAATGGGTCTACGATGTCGGAGGGGTGATTGGTAGCGTGGCTGCCAGAGCAGTGGCTAGCGTGGGTCTGTCTCTGTCAGCGGACACTGTTCGACAGCTCCGAGAGGAAGCTATGATTAAATGCCCTCCAAGGAACGGCAGTTTGCCACTCTGCAAGCCAATGATAGAGCCCTGTTTATTCAACATCCAAAGAGATCCTTGCGAGGATAATAATCTAATACACGAGTAAGTGAAATCATAATAATAAGAATAAGAATAGAAGGAATTTTGTGCGAAGTAAGTATAATTTATTATGTTCAAGGTATCCGACTATCGTGGAAAGTTTAAGGACCGAGCTGCAGAAATTGAACGCCACAGCGATTCTACCTGGGAACCTTCCCTGGGACAAGAGAGCCGATCCGGTATTGTGGGATCACATGTGGACCAACTTCGGTGACCATTTACACGTTTTTGCAAACACTGTTAGCTGAAATGATAGTAGGAATAGTACGGGAACTGCGATTATAGGGATAAAGTTCGCCCTTTCCTTGTTTTCAGTCGTTAATGTCCTTTTCTCGTGGTAACAATTAAACGACTCGCAGGGAATTATAAATATCACTTCGTTTATTTCCTTAATTTATACATTTCAATCTCATGTTGGGCCACAATTCTATCCAAGTGTGTACAAAGTGGGAAAAGAAATGCAAAATGGAGATCTGTTCGAAATGAAAGATGGAATGCCCTCGCGTTGGCTAGAACGTCAGTATAGGTCCTTCTCGGTGATCAAGAATATCTGTAAAAAGAAAACCACGCGTAATTGCATAGTAATTGGCATAGTTCTCTGACGTTCAATGAATCAACGATGTACCTTTGGCAATACTCCACCAAGGTAACGTAATGTACGTAAGAAATGCGTTTAGAGGAACGGATTGGGCCCGTCTGGTCTCCTTCCAGAAGTGGAAGGTCTGCGTGAATCCTCGCATAGTCCATAACGGGTTGTAAGCACCGTCGTCCAGCTCTGTTGGCACACGGAGAATACCTTAATTACTGCTAATGGCTTCGAGCATCGATTGGTAACTCGACCTACGATTGAGATCCTGGAATGATTCGTGTCTCGGCCAAAGTAGGATCAGGAGATCAAGAAGATTCATGGAAGGATTATGGGAAAGTGGATTTTCGGAATTGGACCGGACGGCTGAAGATGGCGAGGGACGAGTAGGTCGATCGTGGTACGAAAATATGTAGAGGTGGTACAATGATACACATCAGCTACAGGTGCGCAGAACAGACAACACGAAAAAGGATGCACTAGCTTCTTTCTGCGGACAACGTTCAATTCCTTTTTTTATCGTCACAGCATATGTTTCAAAGTTCAATTAAAATTGCTAGAACGTTGCGAGGCGGAAAGAAGGGGTGAGCCGTTCTTGCCACGCGAATAGATCGCGCTCTATGAACCTATCGGTTTCTAAATCAATTCTATCGGTTTCTGGCGAAAGCTTGTTTCTCGTCAGGGATGACTATGTTTATACCGGAGGTGAAACTCGCGCGATAGAAACCGAGCACGCTATTAAATTTCTTGGTCTCACGGAAATTACTGTCAGAAACCACCACCAGCACTACGGAACACCGTCTCGCACCCCTGTTATCACTGTCATTTCACCATCCTCATAAACACAGTCACTGACTGAGCATGGCTGTACAAGTTTACCTTTCTACGGGGGATATGATCGAGTACAATGGACAACATGATTGTTTTTTTTAGTGTACTTCAGTCGCGGTATGAACGATCGTCATTCTACGTGTATTTCAGGTTTCATATCGAACCAGTCAATCGGATTATATATCATTAATGTCGATTTAAAAATAGTATTTGGACGTTTTCAGTCGGCATACTTACTGCAATTCGATCTAGGGATCGCACAGCGGAGAACGATCGTTCACAAGGCGGTGACTGTACGCGTAAATAAAACTCGTGATCGTTCGACTATATTATGTGGTGGATCGTGTAGAGGTGTGTCGTTCAGGGGGGGGAAGAAGAATTTACCCTGTGAGCCGGGGCGGCGCGGGAGCTCGCACCAATAGTAGATAGCTGTTCCGTCTGGTGTGACGCGATGCGGCGGAAGTGGGTTGCCCGCGAAGCTTCCGGACAATGCTCGCCTTCGCCTCCGCCGCGGCAGGGTGGCACTCTGCCTGTGCGTAGTCAGGTTCCCGCGCGTGATACGCGCGTTCGCGTTTTTGTCTTTCAACTGGTCGTCGTTTTTGTTCTTGTTACGGCAAGTGTAGTACTCCTCGTGGTCGGAGCCGGCCGAGCGGAGCCGCCGCCGCCCGTCCGTACGACGAACCCTGACCAGCTCGTCGTCGCTGAGACGTCGCTGGTCCTCGTCGTTCTCCAGGTTGTTGATCCGTTCGTGATTGATCTGCCCGGTGCTGTACGGCCTGCGTTTGCGGCTATTGTCCGGCTCCTCGTATCCCAGAGGTAGCTCTTCCTTCCCGTGTACCAAAATCGCGCCGGCGTCCAGTTTCTGCCGGACGTAGTCGTCCGTCAAGCACGCCGCGGCCGGAACGAGTATTTCGCTACCGACTTCGATATGGTTGTGCTGGTGGTTCTCGAGGCCTGTCACCAGACACACGATTCGATTCGACGGATGCAAGCGGTCTCGCGTCGCGTTTTTACGACTTTCTCGTCTCTTTCGCCTTTTACCTTTACAGACACCGTTTTTGTATTTTCGTTGAATCTCGTCAAAGGCGGGAGAGACGGTGAGTCGCGTGAAACACGCGGGAGCACGCTCACCGAGTGTCTCGTGATAGGTCTCTTTTCGATTCACCGAGTTGTCGATTCCGGTGCGCTCCCACGAGTTTCGTTGCTTTTGCTTCGGACGATGTTGCCTGCCAGATAGATGAGGGGATCTTCGTCGTCTGGCGTTCGGACTCCTGTGATTTCCTGGTGAGCCCCGGCCGCCCCAGCTGCTATCCTGTTCGTCGGCTACAAAGGAAACAGCCGGCATGGCACGTGACACAGATTAGACACAATTTTCTGTTTTCTCCCTCTTTCTATTGCTATCTCCCTTGTTTCGTTTTTTTTTTTTTGTAACTCGTTCGTACGAGATTCGCGTGTGGTGGTGTTGGTGGTGGTGCTCTACAGCCGTTCCTTCTCGACGGATTTTACGTTCTTTCTTTCAAGCGCATTGAAACAGTGCGTCTTGCGGTCACTGACTAGTCTGGAGGAATACAAGAGCACGACGAAGAGAAACCTTACTGATTAAGAAAGGTGACCAGAGAATATATTTCTGGTATAGATAAAGATAATAGTCGTTGGAAACATGCAATTCTCGCGTCTCTGAACCGAATCGAACTTCGTCTAAAGTCGAACGCGATATAAAAAGAGACAACAAATACATCTCGGAGAGTAGTATTAATAATTAATTAGATTAGACCTGGAGGCCGATTCCTAATTAAGGTTGAACTAGCTATCAGTAGAAAGAAATGTGCAGAATACACAGAGATATGTCATAACAGCATGCACGGTTGGTCCTCGAGGGCGCAGGCAGAAGAAAAAACAGGAAGAAGGTGAAGAGTGAATTATCGAATTTCGTCCCGGATTTTCGTCCAACTTTCGATCGCCGACGAATTTCCATCGGATACAACAAAGCGTTAGCGTTTAGTTACCGTCACGGACATCCCCAGCTTCGATTTCGTTCAACCCGTTCGCCATCGAGTCGAGACCCTCGTTCTCCGACCTGGCCTTCGTCGCAGCCGTGTCCGGCTTCGTTCTCCAACCGCCGCGGACGTAGTTGTTCAAGTTGGAGCTCGGATCGGACAGCCTTCGTTGATGTCGATACATGAACAATTCCTCGGCATCGTCCCAGTCAGCGTCCCACAGCGAGTCCGTCGCGCAGTAGCCGGGTTCCGAGGTGGGCGTCTCCGCCCCAGAACCCTTCGGCTTCGTCACAGCCATCTCCGCGTGACCTTTTCCTAATCAATTTCCATAAATAATTCTATACTAACAACTAACAAACACTACCAAATAATAACAAATACTAACAAATGTTCAGTTATTTTTTATTGAAATTATTTTTTATAAAGTCCAATCCTTGAATATCTAAAGTAAAAATTAAAGAGTCCTACCACGAGGCCCTTTCATCCGAACGAATTCTATTCGCTGGGAGGCCGCGCCGGAGAACAGGCCGAAGGTCATGCGCTGAGCCATTTTGGTGCTCAAGCTGGACTGAAAATCGAAATAATCGAATATAATTTATCCTATTAATAAAACTCGTTAATAAGATATAACGTACCCTCGCGTCGTAGACTTTCTTCAGTGCATCGTATCTAATGGAACCCAGGAAAATGACACCCTGTATGGCGCCTTCTCTATCGGACGCCACCAATTCCACGCATACCATCTCTCCATCCCTGACTAGAATATCACAGAATACTTCGTCGAAGTTATCCACCATGAAACATATGTGCGGGTACGTCATCTCTTCGAGATCGCCCTTCGCATCCATTCGCCTTCGACTCGGACTCGCGTACACCTTTTGCGAATGCCTTCGTAATACCTAAAGACGTTTATAAAAATACCTCGAGTAACAGACTAGTTTTAGACTTACTACGTTATAATATTTTTCAAATTTTAATAGAATGCGATTATTATAAGTTTTATTGTTGAAAAATCATACAGTTATTGCATCCTAAATTTTTAATAAATAGTTCTAAGTATTAAAAGCAATTATACCAATAATTCCTGTATCAATTTGGAAATTATATTTAATAAATTTGGCTAATTAACTTACTTGCAATTCCTTAGGACTTGTCCTTGTGCAAATCGCTAACGTGAGCGTGTAGTCGAACTGATGTACGACCAGGTTCAGGTACACGGTTTCCTCCCAATCGATGTCGGGATCGCCGATCGGCAGTTTCTTGCTGTCTTTGCGGAATACATCGACCTCGGTCTCGAACTTCGGCAGATATCGCGACGACGTCTTCACGTGTTTTTTCCTAACGAAGAAGAGAAGGTCGTCGCCGTCGATCGTGTGCTCTCCTTGGAAGAGAAAGTGTCTGACGAATAAATCCGTCCAATACGTTGTGCCTTGAAGAATCACGAAACCGGAGTCTGAAATTTTTCGTTCATTACAATTGTTGCTCTTTTTTT